>NC_042966.1:39083667-39228667 GCF_901001165.1 Salmo trutta | reverse complement strand
AGGGCTAGCTAGCTCCTCCTCATCATCAGGGCTAGCTCCTCCTCATTATCAGGGCTAGCTAGCTCCTCCTCATCAGCCGGACTAGCTAGCTCCTCCTCCTCATTATCAGGGATAGCTCCTCCTCATCATCAGGGATACCTCCTCCTCATCATCAGGGCTAGCTAGCTCCTCATCGGAGCAAGCTACCTCCTCCTCATCATCCGGACTAGCTAGCTCCTCCTCATCATCAGGGCTAGCTCCTCCTCATCGTCAGGGATAGCTCCTCCTCATCATCAGGGATAACTCCTCATCATAATCAGGGCTAGCTCATTATCAGGGATAGTTCTTTATCAGGGCTAGCTAACTCCTCATTATCAGGGCTAGCTAACTCCTCATTATCAGGGCGAGCTAACTCCTCATTATCAGGGCTAGCTAATGCCTCATTATCAGGGCTAGCTAACTCCTCATTATCAGGGCTAGCTAACTCTCATTATCAGGGCTAGCTAACTCCTCATTATCAGGGCTAGCTAACTCCTCATTATCAGGGCTAGATAACTCCTCATTATCAGGGCTAGATAACTCCTCATTATCAGGGCTAGATAACTCCTTATTATCAGGGCTAGCTAACTCCTCATTATCAGGCAGCTAACTCCTTATTATCAGGGCTAGCTAACTCCTCATTATCAGGCAGCTAACTCCTCATTATCAGGGCTAGCTCATTATCATCACAAGGGCTAGCTTGTGCTCAGTTTCAATTATTTCACATTAATACAGACAGATTAGTGGGCAACTTGGGTAATGTTATACTGTGGATTGATTACATTCACTGAAACTCCTGAAATAAATTAGGGGGGAGATTACATGCATACCCTTCCCACAAAGCCATGAGAGAGTGTAAAAGCTGTTACCATGGCGGCATCACATTAGAATAGCAAACATTTCCCCTGGATGTTTAACATTGCTTCACAGTGAGCCACACAGAGAGACCTCAATCTCCCTCCCTCCCCTCCTCGCACACAAGCACCTGCCGCCACATTTTCCACTTCTAATATTCTACCACCAGACATTTTTTAAATAAAAAAAGAGAAGGAAGGAGAAGCAGGAAATATGAAATGCAGTTACGAAAAAAAGAAAACTTGAGTGCTGCCAAAGAAAGATACTTTTTCTTCAAGGCCATAATAACTTTCCATGGGAATAAGGAAAGAGAGAGCGAGAGAGAGAGAGAAAGAGAGGGGGGAGAAAGTTAAAAAGAATAACATTTCCCCTTGATTTTCTTGCAGTGAATTTCCTGGAGTGATAAGGGCTTAACCAATGTAATCCTCGGAGAGGGGCCTTCTCTGGCATGCAGGAAGGAATAAAGAAATCTCTCCCTTTCTATTTTTCTCTCTCTCTCTCCCCTCCCTCTCCCCCTCTCTCCCTCCCACTCTCTCCCTCTCCCTCTAGTAGGCAGTGGGTTTGAGAACAAGGAGAGAGAGAGAGAGAGGGAGAGAGAGAAAGAGAGAGAGAAGGAGAGGGATAGAGAGAGAGGGGGGAGAGAGAGTCAGGCCACACATGCCTGGGAATGCAAATGAGCAGAAAGAGCAGCCTGACTAAGAGCAGATAACACAGGAATGGTGATATGACAACGGATGTGAGGGGTTTCCCTGGCCCAGACAGCAGGGGCAGGCTTCAGACACAGGTCTGTAATTGGCTACATGCAGGGGAGCACCTATAAATGTTCCACACCATCCATCTAGCCGTTCAGATAAGGGCTGTGTCCCAAATGGCACCCCCTATTCCCTACATGGCCACTATGGGCTCTGGTCAAAAGCAGTGCACTATATAGGGAATAGGGGTTGCCATTTGGGATGCAGTCATTGCTTCGTTATCTGACGACCATCCTACCAATGCTAGATTACGGAGATGTAATTTATAGATCGGCAGGTAAGGGTGCTCTCGAGCGGCTAGATGTTCTTTACCATTCGGCCATCAGATTTGCCACCAATGCTCCTTATAGGACACATCACTGCACTCTATACTCCTCTGTAAACTGGTAATCTCTGTATACACCCACTGGTTGATGCTTATTTATAAAACCTTCTTAGGCCTTACTCCCCCCTAACTGAGATATCTACTGCAGCCCTCATCCTACACATACAACACCCGTTCTGCCAGTCACATTCTGTTAAAGGTCCCCAAAGCACACACATCCATGGGTCGCTCCTCTTTTCAGTTCGCTGCAGATAGCGACTGGAACGAGCTGCAACAAACACTCAAACTGGACAGTTTTATCTCAATCTCTTCATTCAGACTCAATCATGGACACTCTTACTGACAGTTGTGGCTGCTTTATGTGATGTATTGTTGTCTCTACCTTCTTGCCATTTGTACTGTAGTCTGTGCCCAATAATGTTTGTACCCTGTTTTGTGCTGCTGCCATGTTGTGTTGTTACCATGTTGTTGTCATGTTGTGTTGCTACCATGTTGTTGTCATGTGGTTTTGCTACCATGCTGTGTTGTCATGTGTTGCTGCCATGCTGTGTTGTCATGTGTTGCTGCCATGTTGTTGTCATGTGGTTTTGCTACCATGCTGTGTTGTCATGTGTTGCTGCCATGTTGTTGTCATGTGGTTTTGCTACCATGCTGTGTTGTCATGTGTTGCTGCCATGTTGTTGTCATGTGGTTTTGCTACCATGCTGTGTTGTCATGTGTTGCTGCCATGCTATGTTGTTGTCTTAGGTCTCTCTTTATGTAGTGTGTTGTCTCTCTTGTCGTGATGTGTGTTTTGTCCTATATTTTATTTATTTTGTATTTTTAATCGCAGCTCCCGTCCCCGCAGTAAGCCTTTTGCCTTTTAATAGGCCGTCATTGTATATAAGAATTTGTTCTTAACCGACTTGCCTAGTTAAATAAAGGTGAAATAAAAAATAAAATAAATAAATAAAAAATCAATCTAGGCTGCACACTCTTAGAAAAAAGGGTCCCAAAAGGGTTTTTCAGCTGTGTAGAAAGGGTTCTAGTTGGAACTCAAAAAGTTTCTACCTGGAATCAAAAAGGTTCTAGTTGGAACTCAAAAGGGTTCTACCTGCAACCAAAAAGGGTTCTTCAAAGGGTTTTCCTATGGGGACAGCGGAAGAACCCTTTTAGATTCTAGATAGCACCTTTTTGTTTCTAAGAGTGTAGAGCTGTATTAAACTACAGGAGTATGAAACTGATAGGTGACTGACTGTGCAAGAGAAGGAAGCCATAGTTAACAATAATTCACAGACTCAATGTTCACACAGTTCAGATGAGCTGTGGAAGTAAGATTAGGATTTGTATAACTAAACGTTTGAGGCTCTAGGTGTCTAGACGCAGAACTCAAGGAGATCCGCTTGTCATGATGAAGAAAATAGACCGGCAACGTTAGAACACTCTAGTACACCCCTCTAGGAACCAAGAGGGTTAGGTATATAGGACAATATTTGAGGGGGACTTTTATACCAAAGAATCTAGCCATTTTTTCCTTTAAAAATCAGCATGCTTGTGAGCTAAGTGGCAGATACAAAACACATTGACAAAGTAAAAAAAAACAATCATTCAATGTGCTGCAGACACAGTGTGTAGACCCATAGCTTCCAACATCTGTATACAACTGAAGCCCAACAGTAATTGATTACAAAACGAGACAAACAAGATGTATGATCAAAAATAACTTATTGGCCAATCATGGTTAGACTAAGTAGATTATGTCTATAGACTCAAAACCAAGAGTGAATTAATTCATCTCTGGGTAAGTGTGTGTGTGTGTGCGTGCGCGCGTGTGTGTGTGTGTGTGTGTGTGTGTGTGTGCGTGCGTGCGTGCGTGCGTGCCGGCTAGTCGCGTAGCCTAATCTGGTCATTGAATAGAAATAAAGGCAGACTGAAACGAGGTTGCTAAAGATCACTCCTGGCCGTCTAAGAACCGTGAGAAAGACAGTGTTTTGTCTCTGAGGCTTGCTGAGGCTCTCTGGGTGGTTAGATACGTGAGGTTGACACAGACCAGCTCAGAGGAGAGCAGTGTGTGGGGCTGGGTATCACGTGGATGGAAAACCCTATCCTTCCTCTCTCTGCTCTAAAGACACACACACACACACACACACACACACACACACACACACACACACACACACACACACACATACTGAGAGACAGGCAAACACACACACACACACACATATAGACACACATACACACAAAGACAGACATGTACACACACAGAGACACACACAGGCCGTGCAATGTTTTGAGTTCAAACATCTGTCAAGCGTTTCAATCTGAAATCAGTTCAGCATTGAGTTGTAAACAAGTTGCTTGGACTTGCTTTCATACACAACACAGCAGAGGTTGCAGCACAGCACAGCAGAGGGTGCAGCACAGCACAGCAGGGCATGCAGCACAGCACAGCACAGCAGAGGGTGCAGCACAGCACAGCAGAGCATGCAGTACAGCACAGCAGAGGGTGCAGCAGAGCACAGCAAAGGGTGTAGCACAACACAGCAGAGCATGCAGCACAGCACAGCAGAGAATGCAGCACAGTACAGCAGAGGGTGCAGCAGAGCACAGCAAAGGGTGCAGCAGAGCACAGCAGAGGGTGCAGCAGAGCACAGCAGAGGGTGCAGCACAGCAGAGCGTGCAGCAAGCCTATATGGTGCAATATTACTTTATGATTTAACTAGATAATAATTGATCTAGTCTACCCTCACAGGTAAAACCCCTGTAAATCAGATGACGCACGCCAACGGATACGACATCACAGTAACGACGGTACACAGCGCATTTTACCACAAGTCCCATTCACTCATCCACTGTCACTTCTAATGAGGCTGAACAATGCAAGCAGAGTGCATTGTGCCACTGCGTTTCATATGAGTGTGTTTTCTCAATGGGGAGTAAATTACAGAAGGAGTACCGAGAGCAAATTGTACATGATGACTTCATAATGCATCTGACTAGTCAACTGCTCCCAGAAAGCCCTCTGTCTACACCAGGCTATACCCATAGCACCCTGTTCCCTATATAGTGCACTACTTTTGACCAGGGCCCATAGGGAATAGGGTGTCATTTGGGATTCATCCCTGGATCCATAATTTGATCTTCTGAATTATTCTCCCCAGGCCATTCAATGCAATCATGGTGATTACTAAGCAATGTAAACTGAATTGTAGATTACACACCATCTGTGATCAATGAGCACTCACATGTTGGTTATGACAGGGTAAGCCATCAGGGCTAGCTATCAGGGATACATCACAGATTAACACAGTGCTTGGATCACAAAGCATTTATCTAAACCTGGTAAGGGAAGGGCACATATCCACTTTGGCATGAGGCTTCAACACAGCCACACTGATGTGTTTTTTTTATGCAAACCATTGAGTGAGTGAGATCTTCCGAACAGATCATTATCCATGAAGCATATGAGCTAATCCTCCTAAACGATTTATTATGAAAGAGAAAGAAGAGAAGCAGGAGAGGAGGAGAGGATGAGAGGATGAGAGGATGAGGAAGGAGAGCAGGAGAGGAGGAGAGGAAGGAGAGGGAGGAGAAAAGGAGAGGATGAGAGGACGAGAGGACGAGAGATATGATAACTTATGATAACTCGAGATCAGAGACTCATAATAAAGAGTAATATGCACACAATATACTCTTTTAAAATTCTGCACACTGTCTGCTTCAAGATCCCTCCCCGTTGAGTGATTTCACACTACAATATAAGCCCACTTACTCAGAATGTACAATTTGGCTTTGCTCTGAAATAAATTACCTTTGCAATTTGGGAACCTTTCCAAGTGTTGTACTTCGTAGCCTGTACTGTGGTTTGTCTACACACTCAATGTGATGGAATAAAAGTGAAACTAAACACGAATCTGAGACCTCAACAGGCAAGGCGACCCCGGATGAGAGAGAGAGAGAGAGAGAGAGAGAGAGAGAGAGAGAGAGAGAGAGAGAGAGAGAGAGAGAGAGAGAGAGAGAGAGAGAGAGATGGATGTAGTGCGCTGCCAACCCACAGCGCTCTGCGTCCTCCCCAAAACAGGACAGGTAGCCTATCCTCATCAGAGAGACACTCTCTCTCTCTGTCTCTTTTTTTGTAATGCATTCTGTACAGACAGAGATGACAGACAGACATACAGACAGAGATCAATTACTTAGTAACAAGACAAAATATTTAAATGCCTTTGAACAGGGTATGGCAGTAGATGCCAGGCACACCGGTTTGTGTCAAGAACTGCAAAGCTTCTGGGTTTTTCACGCTCAACAGTTTCCCGTATGTACCAAGAACGGTCCACCACCCAAAGGACATCCAGTCAACTTGACACAACTGTGGGAAGCATTGGAGTCAACATGGACCAGCATCCCTGTGGAACGCTTTTGACACCTTGTAGTCCATGACCCAACGAACTGAGTTCTGAGGGTAAAAGACAGGAGTGCAACTCAATAGTAGGAAGGTGTTCTTAATGTTTTGTACACTCAGTGTAGACATACATGCATAACAAGGATATAAAACGACAGGTGTATCAGAGGCACAGAGTTGGAGAAAGGGCTAAGAGTGTGTGTGTGTGTGTGTGTGTGTGTGTGTGTGTGTGTGTGTGTGTGTGTGTGTGTGTGTGTGTGTGTGTGTGTGCGTGTGTGAGAGCAAAGTGGATGCATTTTTCATGAACGATGCAGTGTTCAGTGTTCAGTGTTCAGGGTTCAGTGTTCAGTGTTCAGTCAGTGTTCAGTGTTCAGTGTTCAGGGTTCAGTGTTCAGTGTTCAGGGTTCAGTGTTCAGGGTTCAGTGTTCAGTGTGCAGGGTTCAGTGTTCAGTCAGTGTTCAGGGTTCAGTGTTCAGTGTTCAGTCAGTGTTCAGTGTTCAGGGTTCAGTGTTCAGTCAGTGTTCAGGGTTCAGGGTTCAGTATTCAGTCATTGTTCAGGATTAAGGGTTCAGTATTCAGTCAGGGTTTCCCTGCAGTCTGGGATGATGCTTATGTTTCTGAAATGCAAGGACGGGACAGGACAGGGTTGGACATGGCAGAACAGGACAGGACGGGACAGGGCAGGACAGGGCAGGACAGGGCAGGGCAGGACAGGGCAGGACAGGGCAGGACAGGACAGGACGGGACAGGGCAGGACAGGGCATGACAGGGCAGGGCAGGACAGGGCAAGACAGGGCAGGACAGGGCAGAACAGGGCAGAACAGGGCAGGACAGGGCAGAACAGGGCAGGACAGGGCAGAACAGGACAGGACAGGGAAGGACTGGGCGGGACAGGACGGGACAGGACAGGGCAAGACAGGGCAGAACAGGACAGGACAGGGCAGGACAGGGCAGGACAGGGCAGAACAGGACAGGACAGGGCAGGAGAGGACAGGGCAGAACTGGGCAGGACAGGGCAGAACAGGACAGGACAGGGCGGGACTGGGCGGGACAGGACGGGACAGGACAGGGAAGGACAGGGCAGGACAGGGCAGGGCAGGGCAGGGCAGGACTGGGCAGGACAGGGCAGGACAGGGCAGGGCAGGGCAGGGCAGGGCAGGGCAGGGCAGGGCAGGGCAGGACAGGACAGGACAGGACAGGGCAGAACAGGACAGGACAGGGCAGGGCAGGACAGGACAGGACTGGGCAGGACAGGGCGGGGCACCCCAGGGCAGGGCAGGGCAGGGCAGGGCAGGGGGGACAGGACAGGACAGGAGGGACAGGGCAGGGCAGGACTGGGCAGGACAGGGCAGGACAGGGCAGGGCAGGACAGGGCAGGGCAGGGCAGGGCAGGGCAGGGCAGGGGGGACAGGACAGGACAGAACAGGGCAGGACAGGACAGGACAGGGCAGGGCAGGGCAGGGCAGGGCAGGGCAGGGCAGGGCAGGACAGGACAGGACAGGGGGGACAGGACAGGACAGGGGGGACAGGACAGGGAGGACAGGACAGGGCAGAACAGGGAAGGACAGGGCAGGGCAGGGAGGGCAAGAGAAAAAAAGGTATATTGTATAGTAAAGCTTAGTTTATAGGTCAATAGGTCATTTTCCACTGAAGTCAGACATGTATTCCACCTCTTCCTGCAATTAACAGTCTTTTTAGTAGGTCCTGGTTAAGAGCCAGTAGCCACAAAGCTTGGACCTGAGGATGACACGGTGGTCTGCTGTGGTGGTGGAATGAAGTGTGCGTGTGGGTTGTGTTGGTAGGGGAGAAGAAGGTCTGAGAGGTACAAGGCTTGGGGATAAGGTGGTATTTTTGGTATTTGGTATTTTATTAGGATCCCCATTAGCTGTTGAAAAAGGAGCAGCTACTCTTCCTGGGGTCCACACAAAACATGAAACATAATACAGAACATCAATAGACAAGTACAGCTCAAGGACAGAACTACATACATGTAGGGCTTTGTATATCAGCAGGAGGATGTCGTAATCAACGCGTTGGGAGACAACGGGAACCAGTGGGGTTCGCGTTGGATTAGGGGTGATGTGCTGCAGAGTTTTGAACCATTTGGAGCTTATGGAGGGTGTTTGAGTTGATGCCGGAGAGTCGTGAGTAGCAGTAGTCAAGACGGGAGGAGATGAATGCATATATATGAGGGTTTCAGCGGCAGGACAGGAAATGGAGGACCTGACTTCGGCAATGTTGCAGAAGTCAAAGAATGTCTTATGTGGTAGTCATATGAGAGGGTGGAGTCCAGGATGGGTGTGGATGGAAGGGAAGACAGTGGTGTCGTCAGTTGTGAGGTTGAGGAGGTGTTCCATTTTATCACTGTTGAGCTTCAGGACGTTTTGTTGTATCCATGTTTTTATTGCAGAGAGGCAGGATTCAACGTGGGTCAGAAGTAGGTTGAGAAGGGATTTGGTGTTGAGGCAGATCTGGGTGTCATCAGCATGGCAGTGAAGGTCAATGTTGAAGTGACAGAGGCTCTGACCAAGAAGAATGACTTAGATGATGAAGAGTAAGGCCCCCAGCACAGAGCCCTGGGGGATAGCCTGTTTAACTGCAGCAGAGTCTGAGGTGTGGCCATTAAGGGAGACATAGTGGGTCCAGTTTGTGAGGTATGATTGTAGCCATCCCTCAACATCCAGACCCTCAAGCCTGGTGAAGACGATCTGATGGCTCACTGTGTCAAAAGCGGCACTCAGGTCGAGGAGAATCAGGATATTGAGGAGAATCAGGATGTTGAGGAGAATCAGGATACTGAGGAGAATCAGGATGTTGAGGACAATCAGGATACTGAGGAGAATCAGGATGTTGAGGAGAATCAGGATATTGAGGAGAATCAGGATACTGAGGAGAATCAGGATACTGAGGAGAATCAGGATATTGAGGAGAATCAGGATACGGAGGAGAATCAGGATATTGAGGAGAATCAGGATGTTGAGGAGAATCAGGATATTGAGGAGAATCAGGATATTGAGGAGAATCAGGATACGGAGGAGAATCAGGATGTTGAGGAGAATCAGGATACTGAGGAGAATCAGGATACTGAGGAGAATCAGGATACTGAGGAGAATCAGGATACTGAGGAGAATCAGGATGTTGAGGAGAATCAGGATATTGAGGAGAATCAGGATGTTGAGGAGAATCAGGATGTTGAGGAGAATCAGGATGTTGAGGAGAATCAGGATGTTGAGGAGAATCAGGATGTTGAGGAGAATCAGGATACTGAGGAGAATCAGGATACTGAGGAGAATCAGGATGTTGAGGAGAATCAGGATGTTGAGGAGAATCAGGATACTGAGGAGAATCAGGATGTTGAGGAGAATCAGGATACTGAGGAGAATCAGGATACTGAGGAGAATCAGGATGTTGAGGAGAATCAGGATGTTGAGGAGAATCAGGATGTTGAGGAGAATCAGGATACTGAGGAGAATCAGGATACTGAGGAGAATCAGGATACTGAGGAGAATCAGGATACTGAGGAGAATCAGGATACTGAGGAGAATCAGGATGTTGAGGAGAATCAGGATGTTGAGGAGAATCAGGATGTTGAGGAGAATCAGGATGTTGAGGAGAATCAGGATGTTGAGGAGAATCAGGATACTGAGGAGAATCAGGATACTGAGGACAATCAGGATACTGAGGAGAATCAGGATGTTGAGGAGAATCAGGATGTTGAGGAGAATCAGGATACTGAGGAGAATCAGGATGTTGAGGAGAATCAGGATACTGAGGAGAATCAGGATACTGAGGAGAATCAGGATACTGAGGAGAATCAGGATGTTGAGGAGAATCAGGATGTTGAGGAGAATCAGGATGTTGAGGAGAATCAGGATGTTGAGGAGAATCAGGATACTGAGGAGAATCAGGATATTGAGGAGAATCAGGATGTTGAGGAGAATCAGGATGTTGAGGAGAATCAGGATACTGAGGAGAATCAGGATGTTGAGGAGAATCAGGATACTGAGGAGAATCAGGATGTTGAGGGCACCACCAGCAGGTGAGGAGGTCATTGACAACTTTGAGGAGTGCAGTTTCAGTACGTTGGAGGGGGGAGGAAACGGGAGTGGAGGGGCTCGAACAGGTTGTTGATTAGCAGGTGGGTTTGTAATTGGGAGCGACAGTACATTCCAGAATCGTGGCAAGGAAGTGGAGGTTGGAAATGGGGCGGAAGTTATTGAGTAGAAAATTGATCCTAGGTGCTGAGAATGGAGACATCTTACTCCTACTCTTATGGTTAAAAATAAAAGCTATGCATGAAGTCTCTTTAGTCACCAGTCGACAGATATTTAGTTCACCTCATGAGCTGTCCTAACCAGTTTAGAGTTACCAGCAGGGGTCTTGATCATCAGTGGCGTAGCGCTGAGCAAGACCTTCCCGAACCCCTTAAAACATTTTTGTCCAACAAGTATTTAAAGGTCTTGATAGTTTAATTCTAACATTAGATTATTCAAATATGTAATACAAATCTCCAAACTTATTTTGTTATGTTTTATAGCATTATTCATTTCATTTTGTTAGTATTTTGGCATGTTTTTATATATTTAGAAGATAAAACAACATCTTTAAAGCAAACATTATCCCTTAGGTCAAGCACAGCAAATACTTCCACTGTTTAAGCATATGTTGCAGAACAATGTTTAGAATATTTTTTTTATGAATAATGACCAAAAAATATTGACTCCATCATCGACTGAGTTACAAGCCACTGATGGAATTTACAACAGATACTCAAAACAGACATATTTTTGCTTCTAAAAATACACAAGTTCAATACAAACATTTGTAAAATATGTAAAATTATTCACTTGAAACTCCCCAGTAAAAATAAAACAATTCTATCAAGATCTCAGTACTCTGACAGTGTTGATAAGTTAAATCAGGTGTGCTAGCTCTGGAAGACAGCGAAATACTGTACATGGAACGGCTATGGGGGGTTCCTGAAGAGCCCTGTGACTAGCCTACACCACCTCTCCACTGAGCAAATCTGACTAACATACTGTCAGTGTCACTCTGTCCGAACACACACACACACACACACACACACACACACACACACACACACAACCATCCTGCCAGGTTCGTTCACTCCCCTCACTCATCACAGGCCTGTCTAGAGTCTTACCACTAAATCTGGTTCCACACACACACACACACACACACACACACACACACACACACACACACACACACACAAAGATGGAAGACACACATGATTCCACACACACACACACACACACACACACACACACACACACACACACACACACACACACACACACACACACACACACACACACACAGAGAGAGATGGAAGACACACGTGACAGGGACCGTACAGCATGTACACTGGATCTAATCTTTCCATCTCCTCTGTATATACACACGCCTGCGTGCACAGACACACACATTTCCTGTTGAGTGCATGTGAAATGACTGGGCCGGGAAATACAAAACAGGAAATGAAATCACCAATGAATGGTGGAGAGTGCGTGCAATACACCCATTACATTTTAAACCAAACCTTGGTCATTAAGCAGAAGCTCTTCTCTAGAGAAATAAGTACCTTTCTCAAGGGCTCAACGACAGTAAAGCTCAGTGATTCAAACCAGTGACCTTACAGTTACAAACTCTACACTCTTAACCATTTTACATCTACTTTTAAGTCATTTAGCAGATGCTTTAATATAGAGTGATTTACTAGAGCAAATAGATAAAATTTTTGTTTTGGTCCCCCATGGGACTGGAACCCACAACCTTGTCATTGCAGGTGCCATGCTCTACCAGCTGAGCCACAAGGGAACCACTACACTGGTGTAATCGATGTGAAATGGCTAGCTAGTTAGCGGGGAGCGCGCTAATAGCGTTTCAATCGGTGACGTCACTCGCTCTGAGACCTTGAAGTAGTTGTTCCCCTTGCTCTGCAAGGGCCACGGCTTTTGTGGAGCGATAGGTAACGATGCTTCGTGGGTGTCAGTTGTTGATGTGTGCAGAGGGTCCCTTGTTTGATCCCAGGTAGGGGCGAGGAGAGGGACGGAAGCTATACTGTTACACTACCTACGCTCCCAGAGACGGAGAAAGCCCTTAGAGCAGAAAACCGTAGACAAACGGCACATCTTATTAAAAAACCCGAAAGACGTATGATTACAGTTGATTAACTCTCTTTAACCTCTTATCTAATACTGTTACGCAGGGTTGAAGGTCACCTCCCCTGGCCTCCAGGGGACCACAAGTCTTTCTGTTCCAGTTTGATCCCCCAGCATAATAGTAGGCCCCTGTCTATCCCTGTCTATCTGTCTCCCTCCTTCTCTGCCTGCCTCTCTGCCTCCCTCCCTCCCCCCTCTCTCGCTCCCTCCGTGCCTGCCTCCCTCCCTCGCTCCCTGCCTGCCTTTCTGCATCCCTCCCTACCTGCCAGCCTCTCTGCCTCCCCCCTCTCTGCCAGCCTCTCTGCCTCCCCCTCTCTGCCTCCCTCCCTCCCTCCTATCCTGCCTTTCTGCCTCAATCCCTGCCTGCCTGCCTCCCTCCCTCTCTCCCTACCTGCCTCCCTCCCCTCCCTTCCATCCCTGCCTGCCTCTCTGCCTCCATCACTCTCTCTCTCCCTGCCTGTCTCTCTGCCTCCCTCCCTGTCTCTCTCCCTCTCTCCCTGCCTTCTAAAACTAATGCAGTATGAGAAGGCATAACATGAATCAAGCCTAGAGTCCATTCCTATTATAAAATGAATCACATGAATCAAGCCTAGAGTCCATTCCTATTATAAAATGAATCACATGAATCAAGCCTAGAGTCCATTCCTATTATAAAATACAGAATCAAAAGACTCTTTTCAAAACAATTATGCAGCACTCTCTTTTCTGCCTGTGTCCCAAATGGCACCCTCTGGTCCATGGTCTAAAGTAGTGCACTATATAGGGAAGAGGGTGCCATTTGGAATTCTCTCTCTTTCTCTCTCTCTCTCTCTCTCTCTCTTTCTCTCTCTCGCCCTCTCAATTCAATTCAATTGTCATATTATGTATATATACAGTGTTGTAACAATGTGCATATGGTTAAAGTACAAACGAGAAAATAAATACGCATAAATATGGGTTGTATTTACAATGGTGTTTGTTCTTCACTGGTTGCCCTTTTCTTGTGGCAACAGGTCACAAATCTTGCTGCTGTGATGGCACACTGTGGTATTTCACCCAGTAGATATGGGAGTTTATCAAAATTGGGTTTGTTTTCAAATTCTTTGTGGATCTGTGTAATCTGAGGGAAACGTGTCTCAAATATGGTCCTACATTTGTCAGGAGGTTAGGAAGTGCAGTTCAGTTTCCACCTCATTTTGTGGGCAGTGTGCAAATAGCCTGTATTCTCTTGATAGCCAGTCTGTACATAGTCAAAGCATTCCTTAAGTTCGGGTCAGTCACAGTGGTCAGGTATTCTCTCTCTGTCTCCTTCTCTCTCTCTCTCTGTCTCCTCTCTCTCTCTGTCTCCTTCTCTCTCTCTCTCTGTCTCCTTCTCTCTCTCTCTGTCTCCTTCTCTCTCTCTGTCTCCTTCTCTCTCTCTGTCTCCTTCTCTCTCTCTCTGTCTGTCTGTCTCCTCTCTCTCTCTTTGTCTCCTTCTCTCTCTCTCTCTCTCTGTCTCCTCTCTCTCTCTCTCTCTGTCTCCTCTCTCTCTCTGTCTCCTCTCTCTCTGTCTCCTCTCTCTCTCGCTCTCTGTCTCCCCCCTCTCTCTCTGTCTCCTTCTCTCTCTCTCTCTGTCTCCTTCTCTCTCTCTCTCTGTCTGTCTCCTCTCTCTCTTTGTCTCATCTCTCTCTCTCTGTCTCCTTCTCTCTCTCTCTCTCTGTCTGCCTCCTCTCTCTCTCTGTCTCCTTTCTCTCTCTCTGTCTCCTTCTCTCTCTCTCTTTCTCCTTCTCCCTCTCTCTGTCTCCTCTCTCTCTCTCTGTCTCCTTCTCTCTCTCTCTCTCTCTCTCTCTCTCTCTGTCTGTCTCCTCTCTCTCTCTTTGTCTCATCTCTTTCTCTCTCTGTCTCCTCTCTCTCTCTGTCTCCTTCTCTCTCTCTCCCTCCCTCTCGGCTTTGGTCCATTTGAACAGTAAAACCTAAGAGGAATGTGGTACACTGCAACATGAATAGATCTGAACACCTGTATTATAATATATTTCCTTCAGACTTCCTGGAGCTGAGGAGATAAGACGCTGAAGATGTGTTACACATTAAGCCAGAGAATCCATCTGGAAGTTTGTTTAGATCTCAGACCTCAGTGATGAAATCATTACTTATCTCCCCGTTCACTCTCCCTCTGCTGTATCAACTCCCCCTCTCCTGTATCCCCCTCCCCTCTCCTGTATCCAACTCCACCTCTCCCGTATCCAACTCGCCTCTCCCCTCTCCTGTATCCAACTCCCCTCTCCTGTATCCAACTCCACCTCTCCTGTATCCAACTCCACCTCTCCCCGTTCCCTCTCCCTCTACTGTATCCAACTCCACCTCTCCTGTATCGAACTCCCCTCTCCCCTCTCCTGTATCCAACTGCTCTCTCCTGTATCCAACTCCACCTCTCCTGTATCCAACTCCACCTCTCCTGTATCCAACTCCACCTCTCCCCGTTCCCTCTCCATCTCCTGTATCCAACTCCACCTCTCCCCGTTCCCTCTCCCTCTACTGTATCCAACTCCCCTCTCCTGTATCCAACTCCCCCTCCCCTCTCCTGTATCCAACTCCCCCTCTCCTGTATCCAACTCCCCCTCTCCTGTATCCAACTCCCCCTCTCCTGTATCCTACTCCCCCTCTCCTGTATCCAACTCCCCCTCTCCTGTATCCAACTCCCCCTCTCCTGTATCCAACTCCCCCTCTCCTGTATCCAACTCCCCTCTCCTGTATCCAACTCCCCCTCTCCTGTATCCTACTCCCCTCTCCTGTATCCAACTCCCCCTCTCCTGTATCCAACTCCCCCTCTCCTGTATCCAACTCCCCTCTCCTGTATCCTACTCCCCTCTCCTGTATCCAACTCCCCTCTCCTGTATCCAACTCCCCCTCTCCTGTATCCAACTACCCCTCTCCTGTATCCAACTCCCCCTCTCCTGTATCCTACTCCCCCTCTCCTGTATCCAACTCCCCCTCTCCTGTATCCAACTCCCCCTCTCCTGTATCCAACTCCCCCTCTCCTGCATCCAACTCCCCCTCTCCTGTATCCAACTCCCCCTCTCCTGTATCCAACTACCCCTCTCCTGTATCTAACTCCCCCTCTCCTGTATCCAACTCCCCCTCTCCTGTATCCAACTCCCCCTCTCCTGTATCTAACTCCCCCTCTCCTGTATCCAACTCCCCCTCTCCTGTATCCAACTCCCCCTCTCCTGTATCCAGCTCCCCCTCTCCCCCATTTACATAAGCACTCTGTCCTTAAATCAACAACAAAAAATCACTGCAAATGTATTTTTCCTGGAACAAATCTGTCTTGGCAAATGATGTCACATAAACGAAGGACAACCTAATGTCTATGCAGCCTAACATTAACCTTGATCCTGGTAGCATCATCCCAAGGAAGGTAATCACAGAGGAGAGAAGAGACGGGGTGGGGGAGAGGAGGGGTGGAGAGAGGGGTGGGGGAGAGGAGACGATAGGAGGGGTGGGGGAGAGGAGGGGTGGAGAGAGGGGTGGGGGAGAGGAGACGAGAGGAGGGGTGGGGGAGAGGAGGGGTGGAGAGAGGGGTGGGGGAGAGGAGACGAGAGGAGGGGTGGGGGAGAGGAGGGGTGGAGAGAGGGGTGGGGGAGAGGAGACGATAGGAGGGGTGGGGGAGAGGAGGGGTGGAGAGAGGGGTGGGGGAGAGGAGACGAGAGGAGGGGTGGGGGAGAGGAGAGGAGGGGTGGAGAGAGGGGTGGGGGAGAGGAGACGATAGGAGGGGTGGGGGAGAGGAGGGGTGGAGAGAGGGGTGGGGGAGAGGAGACGATAGGAGGGGTGGGGGAGAGGAGGGGTGGAGAGAGGAGGGGTGGGGGAGAGGAGGGTTGGGGAGAGGAGACGAGAGGAGGAGTGGGGGAGAGGAGGGGTGGGGTGGGGGAGAGGAGGGTTGGGGAGAGGAGGGTTGGGGGAGAGGAGGGGTGGGGGAGAGGAGGGGTGGGGAGAGGAGGGGTGGGGAGAGGAGACGAGAGGAGGGGTGGGGGAGAGGAGGGGTGGGGTGGGGGAGAGGAGGGAAAGGAGAGAAGGGGTGGGGGAGAGGAGGGGTGGGGAGAGGAGGGGTGGGGGAGAGGAGGGGTGGGGAGAGGAGACGAGAGGAGGGGTGGGGGAGAGGAGGGGTGGGGGAGCGGAGGGTTGGGGAGAGGAGGGGTGGGGGAGAGGAGGGGTGGGGGAGAGGAGGGTTGGGGAGAGGAGGGTTGGGGAGAGGAGGGGTGGGGAGAGGAGACGAGAGGAGGGTTGGGGAGAGGAGGGTTGGGGAGAGGAGGGGTGGGGAGAGGAGGGGTGGGGGAGAGGAGGGTTGGGGAGAGGAGGGTTGGGGGAGAGGAGGGGTGGGGAGAGGAGGGGTGGGGGAGAGGAGGGGTGGGGGAGAGGAGGGGTGGGGGAGAGGAGGGTTGGGGAGAGGAGGGTTGGGGAAGAGGAGGGGTGGGGGAAAGGAGGGGTGGGGAGAGGAGGGGTGGGGAGAGGAGACGAGAGGAGACGAGAGGAGGGGTGGGGGAGAGGAGGGGTGGGGTGGGGGAGAGGAGGGAAAGGAGAGAAGGGGTGGGGGAGAGGAGGGTTGGGAGAGGAGACGAGAGGAGTGGGGTGGGGGAGAGGAGGGTTGGGGAGAGGAGGGGTGGGGGAGAGGAGGGTTGGGGAGAGGAGGGGTGGGGGAGAGGAGGGGTGGGGAGAGGAGACGAGAGGAGGGGTGGGGGAGAGGAGGGGTGGGGGAGAGGAGGGTTGGGGAGAGGAGGGGTGGGGGAGAGGAGGGGTGGAGAGAGGGGTGGGGGAGAGGAGACGAGAGGAGGGTTGGGGAGAGGAGGGTTGGGGAGAGGAGGGGTGGGGAGAGGAGGGGTGGGGAGAGGAGAGGAGGGGTGGGGGAGAGGAGGGTTGGGGAGAGGAGGGTTGCATTAAACAACTGTCTGTTGTTCTGTTTTACTATGCCCAGTCTGGTTCCGCTCGAATCTGTCAATCAGATTAATGTGTATACTGTCTGTCTGTGTGTGTGTGTGTGTGTGTGTGTGTCTGTGTGTGTGTGTGTGTGTGTGTGTGTGTGTGTGTGTGTGTGTGTACAGTGTGTGTGTACAGTGTGTGTGTACAGTGTGGATGGATGCCAGGCAGCCCAGAGTCCAAACAAACAAACAAACACAGCTAGTCTGCTGCTCAAGATAAACAAACCAATTAGGACTCGGAGGAATGGAGATGAACACATGTTATTCTGTTACTCTCCAGTCGGTCGGCCGCTGAATATTTTCTGATAGAAAATAATAATCAATGAATTATAATTCTCCAGGTTATGAGCAAGGCCTAGTACTGTAAAATAACAACTATCCACAGAGATACATGAATAAAATCTAGTAATGCAGAAAATACCGATTCTTGAGATGAATAAATAAAGGAACTAAACTAGCTACTAGTGGTGTTGTAATGTCATCATTTGAGAGGAGAGAAGACAACACAGAGTATAGAGGAGAGAAGACAACACAGAGGAGAGAGGAGAGAAGACAACACAGAGGAGAGAGGAGAGAAGACAACACAGAGGAGAGAGGAGAGAAGACAACACAGAGGAGAGAGGAGAGAAGACAACACAGAGTATAGAGGAGAGAAGACAACACAGAGTATAGAGGAGAGAAGACAACACAGAGGATAGAGGAGAGAAGACAATACAGAGGAGAGAGGAGAGAAGACAACACAGAGTATAGAGCTGAGAAGACAATACAGAGGAGAGAGGAGAGAAGACAACACAGAGTATAGAGCTGAGAAGACAACGCAGAGTATAGAGGAGAGAAGACAACACAGATTATAGAGGAGAGAAGACAACACAGAGTATAGAGGAGAGAAGACAACACAGAGTATAGAGGAGAGAAGACAACACAGAGGATAGAGGAGAGAAGACAACATACCGTAGAAAGGAGACTCATCACCACAGCTTTGCTCTGGCCTCTCTCCTCGCTCCTGGGGATGCATGCCCGCCTTGTATAGACGAGTCAGCGTAATTCTTCTGATAATTTCAAGCTAAGGGCTTTGTCAAAAGGAACCACAGTTATTGTTTTGATTGGTCCCCCCTTGTTATGTTGAAGCACAAATTGCTTTCATAAAGTGAATTCTGCGCTACTCTGACTTTGTCCCCCGATTGGAACACACATTGACCCTATCAGTAATTAGCAGGGACCGGATCCCCCATCTGCCAATAAAGGCATTAGATGCTGGGCACACACTGAGCATGACATTTAAGCCTCCCAATAAAGATGGGCTAGCTAATCAAAGTGGCTGACCTGCTAATCAAAGTGGCTGAGGCCTCCACAGTCTACCAGGACCCAGATAGATGTCTCATTGGAGCAGGAGGGAGGGACAGGGATGTTGTGTGTGTGTGATGGAGGGAGGGAGGGAGGGAGGGAGGGAGGACATTGCTGGATGACTGGCTGCCTCTACTCTCTATTCCCTCTCCCCTCAGGGGCCAGGCCAAGCACCAGGCAGGCCAAGCACCAGGCAGGCCAAGCACCAGGCAGGCCAAGCACCAGCCAGGCCAAGCACCAGGCAGGCCAAGCACCAGGCAGGCCAAGCACCAGGCAGGCCAAGCACCAGGCAGGCCAAGCACCAGCCAGGCCAAGCACCAGCCAGGCCAAGCACAACCGCCCTGGGGCAATACTTCTGATCCCTGGAAAAAACACTGTGCTTCCTAACAATGCACCAATCACAGACAACTTTTTAAGCAGCTTGTTAGGTAAGAGAGAGATGGATGGAGTGGAAAAATAACTGGGTTAAGAGATTTCATGTGCTGCTGAAAACGTGACACTTGCCAGAGGTCCAAACGTTCCCACTGAGAGAGAGAGATAGATGAGAGAGAGAGAGAGAGAGAGAGAGAGAGGACAAAGAGAGAGAGAGATAGACGAGAGAGAGAGATAGATAAATAGATAGATAGATAGAGAGAGAGAGAGAGAGAGAGAGAGAGAGAGAGAGAGACAAAAAAACAGAGGAAACTAGAATGCTATTTGGCCCTAAACAGAGAGTACACAATAGCAGAATACCTGACCACTGTGACTGACCAAAACTTAAGGAAAGCTTTGACTATGTACAGACTCAGTGAGCATAGCCTTGCTATTGAGAAAGGCTGCCATAGGCAGACCTGGCTCTCAAGAGAATACAGGCTATGTGCACACTGCCCACAAAATGAGGTGGAAACTGAACTGCACTTCCTAACCTCCTGCCAAATGTATGACCATATTAGAGACACATATTTCCCTCAGATTACACAGATCCACAAAGAATTTGAAAACAAACCCAATTTTGATAAACTCCCATATCTACTGGGTGAAATACCACAGTGTGCCATCACAGCAGCAAGATTTGTGACCTGTTACCACAAGAAAAGGGCAACCAGTGAAGAACAAACTCCATTGTAAATACAACCCATATTTATGCTTATTTATTTTTCCTTTTGTACTTTAACTATTTGCACATGGTTACAACACTGTATATATACATAATATGACATTTGTAATATCTGTATTCTTTTGGAACTTCTGTGAGTGTAATGTTTACTGTTTATTTTTAATGTTTATTTCACTTTTGTATAGTATCTACTTCACTTGCTTTGGCAATGTTAACATATGTTTCCCATGCCAATAAAGCCCATTGAATTGAATTGAATTGAGAGAGCGATAGAGAGGAGATAGAGTGAGAGAGAGAGATAGATGAGAAAGAGAGAGAGAGAGGACAAAGAGAGAGAGAGATAGATGAGAAAGAGAGAGAGGACAAAGAGAGAGATGAAAAGAGAGAGTGAGAGAGAGAGATAGATATATATAGACAGAGGATAGAGAGATAGATGAGATATATGCATATATATATATATATATATATATATATATATATATATATATATATATATATATATATAGATAGATAGATAGATAGATAGATAGATAGATAGATAGATAGATAGATAGATAGATAGATAGATAGATAGATAGATGATAGATAGATAGATGATAGATAGATGATAGATAGATGATAGATAGAAAGATAGATAGATAGATAGATAGATAGATAGATAGATAGATAGATAGATCGATAGATAGATCGATAGATAGATAGATAGATGACATAGAGAGAGATAGATCAGAGAGAGAGATAGATGTGATATATATATATATATATATATATATCGATACATATATAGAGAAGACAAGGAAATAGAGATAGATGTGAGAGAGAGATAGATGTGAGAGAGAGATAGATGTGAGAGAGAGATAGATGTGAGAGAGATACAGATAGAGATACAGATAGAGATACAGATAGATGTGATAGAGATACAGATAGAGATACAGATAGATGTGATAGAGATACAGATAGAGATACAGATAGATGTGATAGAGATACAGATAGATGTGATAGAGATACAGATAGATGTGATAGAGATACAGATAGAGATACAGATAGAGATACAGATAGAGATACAGACAGACAGACAGACAGACAGACAGACAGACAGACAGACAGACAGACAGACAGACAGACAGACAGACAGACAGACAGACAGACAGACAGACAGACAGACAGACAGACAGACAGACAGACAGACAGACAGATAGATGGAGATATGTATATATATAGGGAGACATATATATATATATATATATATATATATATATATATATATATATATTGGACAAAGAGAGAGAGAAGGATGAGGGATAGTGATAGAGATATGTAGATAGAGGACAAAGAAAGATATATATATATATATATATATATATATATATAGATATAATTATATAGATATAGATGTCATTATATATAGATATATATAGAAATATATCTTTCTTTGTCCTCTATCTACATATCTCTATGTATATATATATATATAGATAGAGATAGATATATACAGTTGAAGTCGGGTGCAGGGTGCAGGCCAGGCAGCAGGCTGTTAGCCAGCCTGCCAGCTTAGTGGAGTCTGCCACTAGCACAGTCAGTGTAGTCAGCTCAGCTTTCCCCATTGAGACTGTGTCTGTGCCTCGATCTAGGTTGGGCAAAATTAAAAATGGCGGTGTTCGCTTCAGTAATCTTACTAGTATAAAGACCTCCTCCATTCCTGCCATTATTGAAAGAGATTGTGATACTTCACATCTCAAAATTGGGTTACTTAATGTTAGATCCCTCACTTCCAAGGCAGTTATAGTCAATGAACTAATCACTGATCATAATCTTGATGTGATTGGCCTGACTGAAACATGGCTTAAGCCTGATGAATTTACTGTGTTAAATGAGGCCTCACCCCCTGGTTACACTAGTGACCATACCCCCCGTGCATCCGGTAAAGGCGGAGGTGTTGCTAATATCTACGATAGCAAATTTAAATTTACAAAAAAAAAACAATGACGTTTTCGTCTTTTGAGCTTCTAGTCATGAAATCTATGCAGCCTACTCACTCACTTTTTATAGCCACTGTTTACAGGCCTCCTGGGCCATATGCAGTGTTCCTCACTGAGTTCCCTGAATTCCTATCGGATCTTGTAGTCATAGCAGATAATATTCTAATTTTTGGTGACTTTAACATTCACATGGAAAAGTCCACAGACCCACTCCAAAAGGCTTTCGGAGCCATCATCGACTCAGTGGGTTTTGTCCAACATGTCTCTGGACCTACTCACTGCCACAGTCATACTCTGGACCTAGTTTTGTCCCATGGAATAAATGTTGTGGATCTTAATGTTTTTCCTCATAATCCTGGATTATCGGACCACCATTTTATAGCGTTTACAATTGCAACAAATAATCTGCTCAGACCCCAACCAAGGAGCATTAAAAGTCGTGCTATAAATTCTCAGACAACCCAAAGATTCCTTGATGCCCTTCCAGACTCCCTCTGCCTACCCAAGGACGTCAGAGGACAAAAATCAGTTAACCTCTTATGGCTAGGGGGCAGTATTTTCACGGCTGGATAAAAAACGTACCCGATTTAATCTGATTATTAGTCCTGCCCAGAAACTAGAATATGCATATAATTATTAGCTTTGGAGAGAAAACACTCCACAGTTTCTGAAACTGTTTGAATGGTGTCTGTGAGTATAACAGAACTCCTATGGCAGGCAAAAACCTGAGATGCTTCTGTTCAGGAAGTACCCTGTCAGACCTTTTATTTTCTTTGTTTGACATCTCTTCCAAAAACTAAGGATCTCTGCTGTTACGTGACACTTCCCACGTCTCCAATGGAGTCTCAGAGCCCGGGAAAAACAGGAATGACGTAATTCAAAGCCCCGGCTGAAACAAAGGAGAGCAAAAGCTAAGTGGTCACTCAGTGGACTAAGCCTTACGCTCGCGACCCGCCCCGCCCCCGGCTTTCGGTTTTTCCCTCAGTATACAGACAGGCAGATTCCCGGTCGGAATATTATCGCTTTTCTACGAGATAAATTGCATAAAAATTGGTTTTAAACAGTGGTTGACATGCTTCGAAGTACGGTAATGGAATATTTAGAAATTTTTTGCCACATTCTGCGTCATGCTCGTGGCCGAGATTTAGCGTTGGGATAGTGTCTAGAACGCACGAACAAAACGTCTTGATGGAACATAACGATGGATTATTTGGGACCAAACCTACATTTGTTATTGAAGTAGAAGTCCTGGGACTGCATTCTGACGAAGAACAAGCAAGGTAAGAACATTTTTCTTATAGGAAATGTGATTTTGGTGAAGGCTAAACTGGTTGGGTGTCTAAATAGCTAGCCCGTGATGGCTGGGCTATGTACTTAGATTATTGCAAAATGTGCTTCATCCGAAAAGCTATTTTAAAATCGGACATATCGAGTGCATAGAGGAGTTCTGTATCTATAATTCTTAAAATAATTGTTATGCTTTTTGTGAACGTTTATCGTGAGTAATTTAGTAAAATCACCGGAAGTGTTCAGTGGGAATGCTAGTTCTGAACGTCACATGCTAATGTAAAAAGCTGGTTTTTTATATAAATATGAACTTGATTGAACAGACATGCATTTATTGTATAACATAATGTCCTAGGTGTGTCATCTGATGAAGATCATAAAAGGTTAGTGCTGCATTTAGCTATGGTTTGGGTTTATGTGACATGATATGCTAGCTTGAAAAATGGGTGTCTGATTATTTCTGGCTGGGTACTCTGCTGACATAATCTAATGTTTTGCTTTCGCTGTAAAGCCTTTTTGAAATCGGACAGTGTGGTTAGATAAAGGAGAGTCTTGTCTTTAAAAAGCTGTAAAATAGTCATATGTTTGAAAAATGTAAGTTTTCGGATTTTAGAGGAGTTTGTATTTCGCCCATCATTGGATATTGGAGCAGACGTTCCGCTAGCGGAACGTGTAGATGTAAGAGGTCCACCTAACCGAGGAACTCAATTTAACCTTGCGCAATACCCTAGATGCAGTTGCACCCCTAAAAATTAAAAACATCTGTCATAAGAAACTAGCTCCCTGGTATACAGAAAATACACGAGCTCTGAAGCTAGCTTCCAGAAAATTGGAACGGAAATGGCGCCACACCAAACTGGAAGTCTTCCGACTAGCTTGGAAAGACAGTACCGTGCAGTATTGAAGAGCCCTCACTGCTGCACGATCATCCTATTTTTCCAACTTAATTGAGGAAAATAAGAACAATCCGAAATTTCTTTTTGATACTGTCGCAAAGCTAACTAAAAAGCAGCATTCACAAATGGAGGATGGCTTTCACTTCAGCAGTAATACATTTATGAACTTCTTTGAGGAAAAGATCATGATCATTAGAAAGCAAATTACGGACTCCTCTTTAAATATGGGTATTCCTCCAAAGCTCCATTGTCCTGAGTCTGCACAACTCTGCCAGGACCTTGGCTCAAGGGAGATACTAAAGTGTTTTAGTACTATATCTCTTGACACAATGATGAAAATAATCATGGCCTCCAAACCCTCAAGCTGCATACTGGACCCTATTCCAACTAAACTACTGAAAGAGCTGCTTCCTGTGCTTGGCCCTCCTATGTTGAACATAATAAACGGCTCTCTATCCACCGGATGTGTACCAAGCTCACTAAAAGTGGCAGTAATAAAGCCTCTCTTGAAAAAAACGAATCTTGACCCAGAAATTATAAAAAACTATCGGCCTATATCGAATCTTCCATTCCTCTCAAAAAAATTTGAAAAAGCTGTTGCACAGCAACTCACTGCCTTCCTGAAGACAAACAATGTATACGAAAGTCTGGTTTTAGACCCCATCATAGCACTGAGACTGCACTTGTGAAGGTGGTAAATGACCTTTTAATGATGTCAGATCGAGGCTCTGCATCTGTCCTCGTGCTCCTAGATCTTAGTGCCGCTTTTGATACCATCGATCACCACATTCTTTTGGAAAGATTGGAAACCCAAATTGGTCTACATGGACAAGTTCTGGCCTGGTTTAGATCTTATCTGTCGGAAAGATATCAGTTTGTCTCTGTGAATGGTTTGTCCTCTGACAAATCAAATGTACATTTCGGTGTTCCTCAAGGTTCCGTTTTAGGACCACTATTGTTTTCACTATATATTTTACCTCTTGGGGATGTCATTCGAAAACATAATATTAAATTTCACTGCTATGCGGACGACACACAGCTGTACATTTCAATGAAACATGGTGAAGCACCAAAATTGCCCTCGCTAGAAGCCTGTGTTTCAGACATAAGGAAGTGGATGGCTGCAAACTTTCTACTTTTAAACTCGGACAAAACAGAGATGCTTGTTCTAGGTCCCAAGAAACAAAGAGATCTTCTGTTCAATCTGACAATTAATCTGGATGGTTGTACAGTCGTCTCAAATAAAACTGTGAAGGACCTCGGTGTTACTCTGGACCCTGATCTCTCTTTTGAAGAACATATCAAGACTGTTTCAAGGACAGCTTTTTTCCATGTACGTAACATTGCAAAAATCAGAAACTTTCTGTCCAAAAATGACGCAGAAAAAATTAATCCATGCTTTTGTTATTTCTAGGCTGGACTACTGCAATGCTCTACTTTCCGGCTACCCAGATAAAGCACTAAACAAACTTCAGTTAGTGCTAAATACGGCTGCTAGAATCCCGACTAGAACCAAAAAATTTGATCATATTACTCCAGTGCTAGCCTCCCTACACTGGCTTCCTGTTAAGGCAAGGGCTGATTTCAAGGTTTTACTGCTAACCTACAAAGCATTACATGGGCTTGCTCCTACCTAGCTTTCCGATTTGGTCCTGCCGTACATACCTACACGTACGCTACGGTCACAAGACGCAGGCCTCCTAATTGTCCCTAGAACTTCTAAGCAAACGGCTGGAGGTAGGGCTTTCTCCTATAGAGCTCCATTTTTATGGAATGGTCTGCCTACCCATGTGAGAGACGCAGACTCAGTCTCAACCTTTAAGTCTTTACTGAAGACTTATCTCTTCAGTAGGTCCTATGATTAAGTATAGTCTGGCCCAGGAGTGTGAAGGTGAACGGAAAGGCTGGAGCAATGAACTGCCCTTGCTGTCTCTGCCTTGCCGGTTCCCCTCTTTCCACTGGGATTTTCTGCCTCTAACCCTATTACAGGGGCTGAGTCACTGACTTACTGGTGTTCTTCCATGCCGTCCATGGGAGGGGTGCGTCACTTGAGTGGGTTGAGTCACTGACGTGGTCTTCCTGTCTGGGTTGGCGCCCCCCCTTTGGGTTGTGCCATGGCGGAGATTTTTGTGGGCTATACTCGGCCTTGTCTTCGGACGTGAAGTTGGTGGTTGTAGACATCCCTCTAGTGGTGTGGGGGCTGTGCTTTGGCAAAGTGGGTGGGGTTATATCCTGCCTGTTTGGCCCTGTCCGGGGGTATCATCGGATGGGGCCACAGTGTCTTCTGATCCCTCCTGTCTCAGCCTCCAGTATTTATGCTGCAGTAGTTTATGTGCCGGGGGGCTAGGGTCAGTCTGTTACATCTGGAGTATTCTCTTGTCTTATCCGGTGTCCTGTGTGAATTTAAATATGCTCTCTCTAATTCTCTCTTTCTCTCTTTCTTTCTTTCTCTCGGAGGACCTGAGCACTAGGACCATGCCTCGGGACTACCTGGCATGATGACTCCGGACTACCTGGCATGATGACTCCTTGCTGTCCCCAGTCCACCTGGCCATGCTGCTGCTCCAGTTTCAACTGTTCTGCCTGCGGCTACGGAACCCTGACCTGTTCACCGGACGTGCTTGTTGCACCCTCGACAACTACAATGATTATTATTATTTGACCATGCTAGTCATTTATGAACATTTTAACATCTTGACCATGTTCTGTTATAATATCCACCCGGCACAGCCAGAAGAGGACTGGCCACCCCTCATAGCCTGGTTCCTCTCTAGGTTTCTTCCTAGGTTTTTGGCCTTTCTAGGGAGTTTTTCCTAGGGAGTTTTTCCTAGCCACCGTGCTCCTTTCACATGCATTGCTTGCTATTTGGGGTTTTAGGCTGGGTTTCTGTACAGCACTTTGAGATTTCAGCTGATATACGAAGGGCTATATAAATAAATTTGATTTGATTTGAAGTCGGGAGTTTAAATACACCTTAGCCAAATACATTTAAACTCAGTTTTTCAGTTTTTCACAATTCCTGACATTTAATCCTCGTAAAAGTTCCCTGTCTTAGGTCAGTTAGTATCACCACTTTATTTTAAGAATGTGAAATGTCAGAATAATAGTAGAGAATTATTTATTTAAGCTTTTATTTATTTCATCACATTCCCAGTGGGTCAGAAGTTTACATACACTCAATTAGTATTTGGTAGCGTTGCCTTTAAATTGTTTAACTTGGGTCAAACATTTCAGGTAGGCTTCTACAAGCTTCCCACAATAAGTTGGGTGAATTTTGGCCCATTCCTCCTGACAGAGCTGGTGTAACTGAATCAGATTTGTAGGCCTCCTTGTTCGCACACGCTTTTTCAGATCTGCTCACAAATTTTCTATGGGATTGAGGTCACGGCTTTGTGATGGTCATTCCAATACCTTGGCTTTGTTGTCATTAAGCCATTTTGCCACAACTTTGGAAGTATGCTTAGGGTCATTGTCCATTCGGAAGACCCATTTGCGACCAAGCTTTAATGTCTTGAGATGTTGCATCAATATATCCACCAAATTTTCCATCCTCATGATACCATCTATTTTGTGAAATGCACCAGTCTTTCCTGCAGGAAAGCACCCCCACAACATGATGCTGCCACCCCCGTGCTTCCCGGTTGGGATGGTGTTCTTCGGCTTGCAAACCTCCCCCTTTTTCCTCCAAACCCAACAATGGTCATTATGGCCAAACAGTTCTATTTTTGTTTTATTAGATTAGAGGAAATTTCTCCAAAAAGTACAATCTTTGTCCCCATGTTGCAAACCGTAGTCTGGCTTTTTTATGGCGGTTTTGGAGCAGTGGCTTCTTCCTTGCTGAGCGGCCTTTCAGGTTATCTCGATATAAAACTCGTTTTACTGTGGATATAAATACTTTTGTACCTGTTTCCTCCAGTATCTTCACAAGGCCCTTTGCCTTTGTTCTGGGATTGATGTGCCCTTTTCGCACCAAAGTACGTTCATCTCTAGGAGACAGAACGCGTCTCCTTCCTGAGCGGTATGACGGCTGCGTGTACCCATGGTGTTAATACTTGCGTACTATTGTTTGTACAGATGAACGTGGTACCTTCAGGTGTTTGGACATTTCTCCCAAGGATGAACCAGACTTGTGGAGATCTACAGTTTATTTCTGAGGTCTTGGCTGATTTCTTTTGATTTTCCCATAATTTCAAGCAAAGAGGCACTGAGTTTGAAGGTAGGCCTTGAAATACATCCACAGGTACACCTCCAATTGACTCAAATGATGTCAAGTAACCTATCAGAAGCTTCTAAAGCCATGACATCATTTTCTGGAATTTTCCAAGCTGTTTAAAGGCACAGTCAACTTAGTGTATGTAAACTTCTGACCCACTGGAAATGTGATACAGTCAATTATAAGTGAAATAATCTGTCTGTATACAATTGTTGGAAAAATTACTTGTGTCATGCACAAAGTAGATGTCCTAACCGACATACCAAAACTATAGATTGTGGCGTGATTGAAAAACGAGTTTTAATGACGCCAACCTAAGTGTATGTAAACTTCCAACTTCAACTTTATATATATATATCTATATAGAGAGTGATTTATATATATACTGTATATACACTGCTCAAAAAAATAAAGGGAACACTTAAACAACACAATGTAACTCCAAGTCAATCACATTTCTGTTAAATCAAACTGTCCACTTAGGAAGCAACACTGATTGACAATACATTTCACATGCTGTTGTGCAAATGGAATAGACAACAGGTGGAAAGGCGCTACCAGGAGACAGGCCAGTACATCAGGAGACGTGGAAGAGGCCATAGGAGGGCATCAACCCAGCAGCAGGACCGCTACCTCCGCCTTTGTGCAAGGAGGAGCAGGAGGAGCACTGCCAGAGCCCTGCAAAATTACCTCCAGCAGGCCACAAATGTGCATGTGTCTGCTCAAACGGTCAGAAACAGACTCCATGAGGGTGGTATGAGGGCCCGACGTCCACAGGTGGGGGTTGTGCTTACAGCCCCACACCGTGCAGGACGTTTGGCATTTGCCAGAGAATACCAAGATTGGCAAATTCGCCACTGGCGCCCTGTGCTCTTCACAGATGAAAGCAGGTTCACACTGAGCACGTGACAGACGTGACAGAGTCTGGAGATGCCGTGGAGAACGTTCTGCTGCCTGCAACATCCTCCAGCATGACCGGTTTGGCGGTGGGTCAGTCATGGTGTGGGGTGGCATTTCTTTGGGGGGCCGCACAGCCCTCCATGTGCTCGCCAGAGGTAGCCTGACTGCCATTAGGTACCGAGATGAGATCCTCAGACCCCTTGTGAGACCATATGCTGGTGCGGTTGGCCCTGGGTTCCTCCTAATGCAAGACAATGCTAGACCTCATGTGGCTGGAGTGTGTCAGCAGTTCCTGCAAGAAGAAGGCATTGATGCTATGGACTAGCCCGCCCGTTCCCCAGACCTGAATCCAATTGAGCACATCTGGGACATCATGTCTCGCTCCATCCACCAACGCCACGTTGCACCACAGACTGTCCAGGAGTTGGCGGATGCTTTAGTCCAGGTCTGGGAGGAGATCCCTCAGGAGACCATCCGCCACCTCATCAGGAGCATGCCCAGGCGTTGTAGGGAGGTCATACAGGCACGTGGAGGCCACACACACTACTGAGCCTCATTTTGACTTGTTTTAAGGACATTACATCAAAGTTGGATCAGCCTGTAGTGTGGTTTTCCACTTTAATTTTGAGTGTGACTCCAAATCCAGACCTGCATGGGTTGATAAATTGGATTTCCATTGATTATTTTTGTGTGATTTTGTTGTCAGCACATTCAACTATGTCAAGAAAAAAGTATTTAATAAGATTATTTCTTTCATTCAGATCTAGGATGTGTTGTTTAAGTGTTCCCTTTATTTTTTTGAGCAGTATATATATATAGAGAGAGATAGAGATCTATATATTTAGATAGATGACAAAGAAAGGGAATGTGAGAATGTTGTTCAAAGTCAGAACCATTGTCCAATTTCATCACCAAGCCAGGGACCCTGGGACTGAACACCTTGCTCTGCAACTGGATTCTGGACTTCCTGACGGGCCGACCCCAAGTGGTGAAAGTAGGCAAAAACACCTCTGCCACGCTGACCCTGAACACAGGGTGTGTACTTAGTCGCCTCCTGTACTCCATGTTCAACCATGACTGAATGGCCACGCACGTCTCCAGCTCAATCAACAAGTTTGCTGATGACAACAATCGTAGGCATGATTACCAACAATGACGAGACAGCCTATAGGGAGGAGGGGAGGGCTCTGGGGGAGTGGTTCCAGGAAAATAACCACTCCCCAACGTCAACAAAACATGGACTTCAGGAAACAGCAGAGAGAGCACGCCTCAAACCTCACGACAGGGCTGCAGTGGAGAGGTTCCTCAGTGTGCACATCTCAGTGTGCACAGCTCAGTTTCCGGTCACAACTTGCAGACTTGTTTACGCTGCTGTGTGTTTTTGTTGCCGTTTTTACTTTGCTACCTGACGGTTTTGACTTTTTCATTACCGTATATTTTTACTTTTTCCGTATATTTTTACGTTTTTACTTTGCTACCTGACGGTTTTTACTTTTTCATTACCGTATATTTTTACTTTTTCCCTCACTCAACTTTTTTTTTTTCATTCAACTTTCCTACCCCGGAGGTTTTATCTGGACATGGTTCGTCAGGACTTCAAACAGCCGAAGCTAAGTAACATTAACATGATGCCTTCTAATTGCAGTCGTTGTACTCATAATATACAGGAGAACGATCGCCTTACGGCAAGGATAGCTGTGCTGCAAGCCCAGCTTCAGACGCAATCGTTAGGCAAGGGTAATTTCAGTGTAGGAAAGGATGAAACAGCGTCTGTGCCACCAGCAAGTACAGATAGTAACGTTAGTATAAACCCCCTCGCACGGTCCCCGCAGCCGGACATCTTTCTCATGGCGTCTGGAGGGAAACGCTGTAGGAATGCTCAACCGGTGTCGCTTATTCAGCTGACAGAAACTTTCAACCGGTTCTCCCCGTTAAGCGAGTCGGAGTCGGAGGCCGAGACTTCTCTGGTCTCTGCTCCTCCCGCTGTGGGGTCTGAGATGCCGACGGCTCCCACCATTAGCTCTGACAAATTGAAAACCCTAGTCATTGGCGACTCCATTACTCGCAGTATTAGACTTAAAACTAATCATCCAGCGATCATACACTGTTTACCAGGGGGCAGGGCTACCGACGTTAAGGCTAATCTAAAGACGGTGCTGGCTAAAGCTAAAACTGGCGAGTGTAGAGAGTATAGAGATATTGTTATCCACGTCGGCACCAACGATGTTAGGATGAAACAGTCAGAGGTCACCAAGCGCAACATAGCTTCAGCGTGTAAATCAGCTAGAAAGATGTGTCGGCATCGATTAATTGTCTCTGGCCCCCTCCCAGTTAGGGGCAGTGATGAGCTCTACAGCAGAGTCTCACAACTCAATCGCTGGATGAAAACTGTTTTCTGCCCCTCCCAAAAGATAGAATTTGTAGATAACTGGCCCTCTTTCTGGGATTCACCCACAAACAGGACCAAGCCTGGCCTGCTGAGGAGTGACGGACTCCATCCTAGCTGGAGGGGTGCTCTCATCTTATCTACGAACATAGACAGGGCTCTAACTCCTCTAGCTCCACAATGAAATAGGGTGCAGGCCAGGCAACAGGCTGTTAGCCAGCCTGCCAGCTTAGTGGAGTCTGCCACTAGCACAGTTAGCGTAGTCAGCTCAGCTTTCCCCATTGAGACCGTGTCTGTGCCTCGATCTAGGTTGGGCAAAATTAAAAATGGCGGTGTTCGCTTCAGTAATCTTACTAGTATAAAGACCTAATCCATTCCTGCCATTATTGAAAGAGATTGTGATACTTCACATCTCAAAATTGGGTTACTTAATGTTAGATCCCTCACTTCCAAGGCAGTTATAGTCAATGAACTAATCACTGATCATAATCTTGATGTGATTGGCCTGACTGAAACATGGCTTAAGCCTGATGAATTTACTGTGTTAAATGAGGCCTCACCCCCTGGTTACACTAGTGACCATACCCCCCGTGCATCCGGCAAAGGCGGAGGTGTTGCTAACATTTACGATAGCAAATTTCAATTTACAAAAAAAAAACAATGACGTTTTCGTCTTTTGAGCTTCTAGTCATGAAATCTATGCAGCCTACTCAATCACTTTATATAGCTACTGTTTACAGGCCTCCTGGGCCATATGCAGTGTTCCTTACTGAGTTCCCTGAATTCCTATCGGATCTTGTAGTCATAGCAGATAATATTCTAATTTTTGGTGACTTTAACATTCACATGGAAAAGTCCACAGACCCACTCCAAAAGGCTTTCGGAGCCATCATCGACTCAATGGGTTTTGTCCAACATGTCTCTGGACCTACTCACTGCCACAGTCATACTCTGGACCTAGTTTTGTCCCATGGAATAAATGTTGTGGATCTTAATGTTTTTCCTCATAATCCTGGATTATCGGACCACCATTTTATAGCGTTTACAATTGCAACAAATAATCTGCTCAGACCCCAACCAAGGAAGATTAAAAGTCGTGCTATAAATTCTCAGACAACCCAAAGATTCCTTGATGCCCTTCCAGACTCCCTCTGCCTACCCAAGGACGTCAGAGGGCAAGAATCAGTTAACCACCTAACCGAGGAACTCAATTTAACCTTGCGCAATACCCTAGATGCAGTTGCACCCCTAAAAATTAAAAACATCTGTCATAAGAAACTAGCTCCCTGGTATACAGAAAATACACGAGCTCTGAAGCAAGCTTCCAGAAAATTGGAACGGAAATGGCGCCACACTAAACTGGAAGTCTTCCGACTAGCTTGGAAAGACAGTACCGTGCAGTATCGAAGAGCCCTCACTGCTGCACGATCATCCTATTTTTCCAACTTAATTGAGGAAAATAAGAACAATCTGAAATTTCTTTTTGACACTGTCGCAAAGCTAACTAAAAAGCAGCATTCGCAAATGGAGGATGGCTTTCACTTCAGCAGTAATACATTTATGAACTTCTTTGAGGAAAAGATCATGATCATTAGAAAGCAAATTACGGACTCCTCTTTAAATCTGGGTATTCCTCCAGGGCTCCATTGTCCTGAGTCTGCACAACTCTGCCAGGACCTAGGATCAAGGGAGATACTAAAGTGTTTTAGTACTATATCTCTTGACATAATGATGAAAATAATCATGGCCTCCAAACCCTCAAGCTGCATACTGGACCCTATTCCAACTAAACTACTGAAAGAGCTGCTTCCTGTGCTTGGCCCTCCTATGTTGAACATAATAAACGGCTCTCTATCCACCGGATGTGTACCAAGCTCACTAAAAGTGGCAGTAATAAAGCCTCTCTTGAAAAAGCCGAATCTTGACCCAGAAATTATAAAAAACTATCGGCCTATATCGAATCTTCCATTCCTCTCAAAAAATTTTGAAAAAGCTGTTGCACAGCAACTCACTGCCTTCCTGAAGACAAACAATGTATACGAAACGCTTCAGTCTGGTTTTAGACCCCATCATAGCACTGAGACTGCACTTGTGAAGGTGGTAAATGACCTTTTAATGACGTCAGACCGAGGCTCTGCATCTGTCCTCATGCTCCTACATCTTAGTGCCGCTTTTGATACCATCGATCACCACATTCTTTTGGAGAGATTGGAAACCCAAATTGGTCTACATGGACAAGTTCTGGCCTGGTTTAGATCTTATCTGTCGGAAAGATATCAGTTTGTCTCTGTGAATGGTTCGTCCTCTGACAAATCAATTGTAAATTTCGGTGTTCCTCAAGGTTCCATTCTAGGACCACTATTGTTTTCACTATATATTTTACCTCTTGGGGATGTCATTCGAAAACATAATGTTAAATTTCACTGCTATGCGGACGACACACAGCTGTACATTTCAATGAAACATGGTGAAGCCCCAAAATTGCCCTCGCTAGAAGCCTGTGTTTCAGACATAAGGAAGTGGATGGCTGCAAATGTTCTACTTTTAAACTCAGACAAAACAGAGATGCTTGTCCTAGGTCCCAAGAAACAAAGAGATCTTCTGTTGAATCTGACAATTAATCTGGATGGTTGTAGAGTCGTCTCAAATAAAACTGTGAAGGACCTCGGCGATACTCTGGACCCTGATCTCTCTTTTGAAGAACATATCAAGACTGCTTCAAGGACAGCTTTTTTCCATCTACGTAACATTGCAAAAATCAGAAACTTTCTGTCCAAAAATGACGCAGAAAAATTAATCCATGCTTTTGTTACTTCTAGGCTCGACTACTGCAATGCTCTACTTTCCGGCTACCCGGATAAAGCACTAAACAAACTTCAGTTAGTGCTAAATACGGCTGCTAGAATCCTGACTAGAAGCAAAAAATTTGATCATATTACTCCAGTGCTAGCCTCCCTACACTGGCTTCCTGTTAAGGCAAGGGCTGATTTCAAGGTTTTACTGCTAACCTACAAAGCATTACATGGGCTTGCTCCTACCTATCTTTCCGATTTGGTCCTGCCGTACATACCTACACGTACGCTACGGTCACAAGACGCAGGCCTCCTAATTGTCCCTAGAATTTCTAAGCAAACAGCTGGAGGTAGGGCTTTCTCCTATAGAGCTCCATTTTTATGGAATGGTCTGCCTACCCATGTGAGAGACGCAGACTCAGTCTCAACCTTTAAGTCTTTACTGAAGACTTATCTCTTCAGTAGGTCCTATGATTAAGTATAGTCTGGCCCAGGAGTGTGAAGGTGAACGGAAAGGCTGGAGCAACGAACCACCCTTGCTGTCTCTGCCTTGTCGGTTCCCCTCTTCCCACTGGGATTCTCTGCCTCTAACCCTTTTACAGGGGCTGAGTCACTGACTTACTGGTGTTCTTCCATGCCGTCCATGGGAGGGGTGCGTCACTTGAGTAGGTTGAGCCACTGACGTGGTCTTCCTGTCTGGGTTGGCGCCCCCCCCTTGGGTTGTGCCGTGGCGGAGATCTTTGTGGGCTATACTCGGCCTTGTCTTCGGACGGTAAGTTGATGGTTGTAGATATCCCTCTAGTGGTGTGGGGGCTGTGCTTTGCCAAAGTGGGTGGGGTTATATCCTGCCTGTTTGGCCCTGTCCGGGGGTATCATCGGATGGGGCCACAGTGTCTTCTGATCCCTCCTGTCTCAGCCTCCAGTATTTATGCTGCAGTAGTTTATGTGTCGGGGGGCTAGGGTCAGTCTGTTACATCTGGAGTACTCTCTTGTCTTATTCGGTGTCCTGTGTGAATGTAAATATGCTCTCTCTAATTCTCTCTTTCTTTCTTTCTTTCTCTCGGAGGACCTGAGCCCTAGGACCATGCCTCAGGACTACCTGGCATGATGACTCCTTGCTGTCCCCAGTCCACCTGGCCATGCTGCTGCTCCAGTTTCAACTGTTCTGCCTGCGGCTACGGAACCCTGACCTGTTCACCGGACGTGCTTGTTGCACCCTCGACAACTACTATGATTATTATTATTTGACCATGCTGGTCATTTACGAACATTTTAACATCTTGACCATGTTCTGTTATAATATCCACCCGGCACAGCCAGAAGAGGACTGGCCACCCCTCATAGCCTGGTTCCTCTCTAGGTTTCTTCCTAGGTTTTTGGCCTTTCTCAGGAGTTTTTCCTAGGGAGTTTTTCCCAGCCACCGTGTTTCTTTCACATGCATTGCTTGCTGTTTGGGGTTTTAGGCTGGGTTTCTGTACAGCACTTTGAGATTTCAGCTGATGTACGAAGGGCTATATAAATAAATTTGATTTGATTTGATTTGATTTGAGGACTTGAAATGGTCCCTTCATACAGAAGAAGTTGCAACAGAGCCTTTTTTAACCTCAGGAGGCTGAAGAAATTTGACTTGGCCCCTAAGACCCTCACAAACTTCTACAGATGCACAATTGAGAGCATACTGTCGGGCTGTATTACCGCCTGGTACGACAATTGCACCACCCGCAACCGCAGGGCTCTTCAGAGCTCTCCAGCCCAACGCATAATTGGGGGCACAATGCCTGCCCTCCAGGACATCTACAGCACCCGGAGTCACAGAAAGGAAAAGAAAATCATCAAGGACCTCAGCCACCCGAGTCACGGTCTGTTCACCCCGTTGCCATCCAGAAGGCGAGGTCAGTACAGGTTCATCAAAACTGGTACAGAGAGACTCATAAACAGCTTCTATCTCCAGGCTGTGAAACAGTCACCACTAGCCTGCCGTCCTCTGCCTAGTACCCCTGCCCGGAACCTTAGTCACTGTTACTAGCCGGCTACCACCCAGTACTCGACCCTGCACTTTAGAGACTGATGCCCTAAGTACATAGTCATTGAACACTGGTCACTTTTATGATGTACATGGTGTTTTACCCACTTTATGATTTGATTTGATAGCCCAGCCCTAGGCCTGTAATGGACTGGAACAGGATACTCTTCCTATAGGCCAGGTTCCAGACCACAACCTCTTGTCTAGACTACACACTGCAGCAGGCCAGGCTTGTCCCACCGAGAGCCAATCACCTGTATGCCGTGCTCAATTATTAAACAGCTCATCAGCCAATCACCAGCCTGCCCTGCAGATAGCTCATTCCCATTCAATTAGACAAGTGCACTTCCACAGACAGCTAAAGCTACCCCCCTGTGTGTGTGTGTGTGTGTGTGTGTGTGTGTGTGTGTGTGTGTGTGTGAGTGCGTGTGTGTGTGTGTGTGTGTGAGTGCGTGCGTGCGTGAGCGTGCGTGTGTGTGTGCGTGCACGCAAGTCTACATCCAGCCAGCTACCCACCCCGCCACATGATTAACATACTATGAAATAAAATAGTGACACAATAACCAGCTGGGAATAATATAGTGACATCACCAGCTGGGAATAATATAGTGACAACACCAGCTGGGAATAATATAGTGACAACACCAGCTGGGAATAATATAGTGACAACACAATAACCAGCTGGGAATAATATAGTGACAACACAATAACCAGCTGGGAATAATATAGTGACATCACCAGCTGGGAATAATATAGTGACAACACCAGCTGGGAATAATATAGTGACAACACAATAACCAGCTGGGAATAATATAGTGACAACACAATAACCAGCTGGGAATAATATAGTGACAACACAATAACCAGCTGGGAATAATATAGTGACATCACAATAACCAGCTGGGAATAATATAGTGACATCACCAGCTGGGAATAATATAGTGACATCACAATAACCGGCTGGGAATAATATAGTGACATCACCAGCTGGGAATAATATAGTGACATCACAATAACCAGCTGGGAATAATATAGTGACATCACAATAACCAGCTGGGAATAATATAGTGACATCACCAGCTGGGAATAATATAGTGACACAATAACCAGCTGGGAATAATATAGTGACATCACAATAACCAGCTGGGAATAATATAGTGACAACACAATAACCAGCTGGGAATAATATAGTGACAACAAAATAACCAGCTGGGAATAATATAGTGACATCACCAGCTGGGAATAATATAGTGACAACACAATAACCAGCTGGGAATAATATAGTGACAACACAATAACCAGCTGGGAATAATATAGTGACAACACCATAACCAGCTGGGAATAATATAGTGACAACACCATAACCAGCTGGGAATAATATAGTGACATCACCAGCTGGGAATAATATAGTGATATCACAATAACCAGCTGGGAATAATATAGTGACAACACAATAACCAGCTGGGAATAATATAGTGACATCACCAGCTGGGAATAATATAGTGACATCACAATAACCAGCTGGGAATAATATAGTGACATCACAATAACCAGCTGGGAATAATATAGTGACAACACCAGCTGGGAATAATATAGTGACATCACAATAACCAGCTGGGAATAATATAGTGGCAACACCAGCTGGGAATAATATAGTGACATCACAATAACCAGCTGGGAATAATATAGTGACACGATAACCAGCTGGGAATAATATAGTGACACAATAACCAGCTGGGAATAATATAGTGACAACACAATAACCAGCTGGGAATAATATAGTGACATCACCAGCTGGGAATAATATAGTGACATCACAATAACCAGCTGGGAATAATATAGTGATAACACAATAACCAGCTGGGAATAATATAGTGACAACACAATAACCAGCTGGGAATAATTTAGTGACAACACAATAACCAGCTGGGAATAATATAGTGACATCACCAGCTGGGAATAATATAGTGACATCACAATAACCAGCTGGGAATAATATAGTGACATCACAATAACCAGCTGGGAATAATATAGTGACATCACAATAACCAGCTGGGAATAATATAGTGACATCACAATTACCAGCTGGGAATAATATAGTGACATCACAATAACCAGCTGGGAATAATATAGAGACAACACAATAACCAGCTGGGAATAATATAGTGACATCACAATAACCAGCTGGGAATAATATAGTGACAACACAATAACCAGCTGGGAATAATATAGTGACAACACCATAACCAGCTGGGAATAATATAGTGACAACACCATAACCAGCTGGGAATAATATAGTGACAACACAATAACCAGCTGGGAATAATATAGTGACAACACCATAACCAGCTGGGAATAATATAGTGACAACACAATAACCAGCTGGGAATAATATAGTGACAACACAATAACCAGCTGGGAATAACATAGTGACAACAAAATAACCAGCTGGGAATAATATAGTGACATCACCAGCTGGGAATAATATAGTGACAACACAATAACCAGCTGGGAATAATATAGTGACAACACAATAACCAGCTGGGAATAATATAGTGACAACACAATAACCAGCTGGGAATAATATAGTGACAACACCAGCTGGGAATAATATAGTGACATCACAATAACCAGCTGGGAATAATATAGTGACAACACAATAACCAGCTGGGAATAATATAGTGACATCACAATAACCAGCTGGGAATAATATAGTGACAACACAATAACCAGCTGTAACGATCGTCGTGCACGAAGGAAGAAGTGGACCAAGGCGCAGCTGGGAGCGAACACATGTTATTTATTACAGACTGAAATAACACGGTCAAAACAGAGAATAAACGTATCGTTACTGCTCCAACAAAAAAGAGACAACAACCCACAAACATCGTGGGGGGAAAAGGAACTTAAATATGATTCCCCAATCAGAGGCAACTAGCGACAGCTGTCTCTGATTGGGAATCGACAGAACCCAACATAGAAATACGCCCCAAAGCAAGGCTATACCAAAAACATAGAAAATAAACTATAGAAATGCCACACCCTGACCAAAATAGAAGAGTTCACCTGGTCAGGGCGTGACAGTACCCCCCCTCCAACGGTGCGTACTCCCGGCGCACCAACCTAAAGTCTATTAGGGGGGGAACCCGGGTGGGCGCCTCACCCTCGGTGGAGGCTCTGGCCCCGGGCGTGTTTCTCCCCCTGCCTCCACCCTAGCCCTACCCCTCTGGCCCGGACTGGACCACGGTGGAGCGGCATGCTCAGGCTCCGGAGCGGAGCCGCCGACCGGAACAGGACTGGTCACCGGTGGACCGGACACAGGCCGTGCAGGACTGTGGACACGCGCCGTGGGCCTGGTGCGGGGAACAGGGACGGGCCGGACAGGACCGGGGACACGCACCACCAACCTGGTGCGGGGAGCAGGGATGGGCCGGACTGGCCTGGGGACACGCACCACCAACCTGGTGCGGGGAGCAGGGACGGGCCGGACTGGACTGGGGACACGCACCACCGGCTTGGTGCGGGGAGCCGGAATGGGCCGGACAGGACTGTGGACACGCACCACTAACCTGGTGCGGGGAGCAGGAATGGGCCGGACAGGACTGGGGACACGCACCACTAACCTGGTGCGGGGAGCAGGGACGGGCCGGACTGGACTGGGGACACGCACCACTGGCTTGGTGCGGGGAGCAGGGACGGGCCGGACTGGACTGGGGACACGCACCACTGGCTTGGTGCGGGGAGCAGGAATGGGCCGGACAAGACTGTGGACACGCACCACTAACCTGGTGCGGGGAGCAGGAATTGGCCGGACAGGACTGGGGACACGCACCACTGGCTTGGTGTGGGGAGCAGGGACGGGCCGGACTGGACTGGGGACACGCACCACTGGCTTGGTGCGGGGAGCAGGAATGGGCCGGACAGGACTGGGGACACGCACCACTAACCTGGTGCGGGGAGCAAGGACGGGCCGGACTGGACTGGGGACACGCACCACTGGCTTGGTGCGGGGAGCAGGGACGGGCCGGACTGGACTGGGGACACGCACCACTGGCTTGGTGCGGGGAGCAGGGATGGGCCGGACAGGACTGTGGACACGCACCACTAACCTGGTGCGGGGAGCAGGGACGGGCCGGACTGGACTGGGGACGTCTGGCAGCTCGGGACAGTCTGGGCAGTCTGGCCACTCCGGCAGTTCAGCGCAGTCTGGCCCCTCCGGCAGTTCAGCGCAGTCTGGCCACTCCGGCAGTTCAGCGCAGTCTGGCCACTCCGGCAGTTCAGCGCAGTCTGGCCACTCCGGCAGTTCAGCGCAGTCTGGCCACTCCGGCAGTTCAGCGCAGTCTGGCCACTCCGGCGACTGTTGACTGGCGGGTAGCTCCGACGACTGTTGACTGGCGGGCAGCTCCGACGACTGTTGACTGGCGGGCAGCTCCGACGACTGTTGACTGGCGGGCAGCTCCGACGACTGTTGACTGGCGAGGCTGGGTTCACGCACTTGAAGCCTGGTGCGTGGTGCTGGTACCGGATATATAGGACCATGGAGGCTTACTGGCGGTCTCGAGCTTAACCCTGGCATCGCCCTTTCTGGCTGAATGCCTACTACCCCCTGGTAACTGCGGGGCGCTGGTATAGCGCGTACTGGCCTAAAAACACTTGGCCTCGCCATAACACCCATTACCCCGAAGCATAAGCCCTGTCCATTAACTGGCCTCCGAGAAACAGTCCGGGGATTTGGCCTGGGGCTCCAAACTTGCCCCGCAAAACTCCCCTTGTGCCCCCCCAAAAAAAATTCTTGGGGAGGCCTCTCGAGTTTCCTCAACTCCTCGTTCCTCTGCTGCTTGGTCCTGGTTTGGTGGGTTGTTCTGTAACGATCGTCGTGCAGGAAGGAAGAAGTGGACCAAGGCGCAGCTGGGAGCGAACACATGTTATTTATTACAGACTGAAATAACACGGTCAAAACAGAGAATAAACGTATCGTTACTGCTCCAACAAAAAGAGACAACAACCCACAAACATCGTGGGGGGAAAAGGAACTTAAATAAGATTCCCCAATCAGAGGCAACTAGCGACAGCTGTCTCTGATTGGGAATCGACAGAACCCAACATAGAAATACGCCCCAAAGCAAGGCTATACCAAAAACATAGAAAATAAACTATAGAAATGCCACACCCTGACCAAAATAGAAGAGTTCACCTGGTCAGGGCGTGACACCAGCTGGGAATAATATAGTGACATCACAATAACCAGCTGGGAATAATATAGTGACAACACAATAACCAGCTGGGAATAATATAGTGACAACACCATAACCAGCTGGGAATAATATAGTGACAACACAATAACCAGCTGGGAATAATATAGTGACATCACCAGCTGGGAATAATATAGTGATATCACAATAACCAGCTGGGAATAATATAGTGACATCACCAGCTGGGAATAATTTAGTGACATCACAATAACCAGCTGGGAATAATATAGTGACACAATAACCAGCTGGGAATAATATAGTGACATCACCAGCTGGGAATAATTTAGTGACATCACAATAACCAGCTGGGAATAATATAGTGACACAATAACCAGCTGGGAATAATATAGTGACACAATAACCAGCTGGGAATAATATAGTGACATCACAATAACCAGCTGGGAATAATATAGTGACACAATAACCAGCTGGGAATAATATAGTGACAACACAATAACCAGCTGGGAATAATATAGTGACACAATAACCAGCTGGGAATAATATAGTGACATCACAATAACCAGCTGGGAATAATATAGTGACAACACAATAACCAGCTGGGAATAATATAGTGACATCACAATAACCAGCTGGGAATAATATAGTGACATCACCAGCTGGGAATAATATAGTGACATCACAATAACCAGCTGGGAATAATATAGTGACAACACAATAACCAGCTGGGAATAATATAGTGACACGATAACCAGCTGGGAATAATATAGTGACACAATAACCAGCTGGGAATAATATAGTGACATCACAATAACCAGCTGGGAATAATATAGTGACAACACAATAACCAGCTGGGAATAATATAGTGACATCACCAGCTGGGAATAATATAGTGACAACACAATAACCAGCTGGGAATAATATAGTGACAACACAATAACCAGCTGGGAATAATATAGTGACACAATAACCAGCTGGGAATAATATAGTGACACAATAACCAGCTGGGAATAATATAGTGACATCACAATAACCAGCTGGGAATAATATAGTGATATCACAATAACCAGCTGGGAATAATATAGTGACATCACCAGCTGGGAATAATATAGTGACATCACAATAACCAGCTGGGAATAATATAGTGACAACACAATAACCAGCTGGGAATAATATAGTGACACAATAACCAGCTGGGAATAATATAGTGACATCACAATAACCAGCTGGGAATAATATAGTGACAACACAATAACCAGCTGGGAATAATATAGTGACATCACCAGCTGGGAATAATATAGTGACAACACAATAACCAGCTGGGAATAATATAGTGACAACACAATAACCAGCTGGGAATAATATAGTGACATCACCAGCTGGGAATAATATAGTGACAACACAATAACCAGCTGGGAATAATATAGTGACAACACAATAACCAGCTGGGAATAACATAGTGATATCACAATAACCAGCTGGGAATAATATAGTGACATCACCAGCTGGGAATAATTTAGTGACAACACAATAACCAGCTGGGAATAATATAGTGACAACACCAGCTGGGAATAATATAGTGACACAATAACCAGCTGGGAATAATATAGTGACATCACAATAACCAGCTGGGAATAATATAGTGACACAATAACCAGTTTGGAATAATATAGTGACACAATAACCAGCTGGGAATAATATAGTGACATCACAATAACCAGCTGGGAATAATATAGTGACATCACAATAACCAGCTGGGAATAATATAGTGACAACACCAGCTGGGAATAATATAGTGACATCACAATAACCAGCTGGGAATAATATAGTGACACAATAACCAGCTGGGAATAATATAGTGACATCACAATAACCAGCTGGGAATAATATAGTGACATCACAATAACCAGCTGGGAATAATATAGTGACAACACCAGCTGGGAATAATATAGTGACATCACAATAACCAGCTGGGAATAATATAGTGACACGATAACCAGCTGGGAATAATATAGTGACACAATAACCAGCTGGGAATAATATAGTGACATCACAATAACCAGCTGGGAATAATATAGTGACATCACAATAACCAGCTGGGAATAATATAGTGACAACACAATAACCAGCTGGGAATAATATAGTGACACGATAACCAGCTGGGAATAATATAGTGACACAATAACCAGCTGGGAATAATATAGTGACATCACAATAACCAGCTGGGAATAATATAGTGACAACACAATAACCAGCTGGGAATAATATAGTGACATCACCAGCTGGGAATAATATAGTGACAACACCATAACCAACTGGGAATAATATAGTGACAACACAATAACCAGCTGGGAATAATATAGTGACATCACCAGCTGGGAATAATATAGTGACAACACAATAACCAGCTGGGAATAATATAGTGACAACACAATAACCAGCTGGGAATAATATAGTGACAACACAATAACCAGCTGGGAATAATATAGTGACAACACCATAACCAGCTGGGAATAATATAGTGACAACACAATAACCAGCTGGGAATAATATAGTGACATCACCAGCTGGGAATAATATAGTGATATCACAATAACCAGCTGGGAATAATATAGTGACATCACCAGCTGGGAATAATTTAGTGACATCACAATAACCAGCTGGGAATAATATAGTGACACAATAACCAGCTGGGAATAATATAGTGACATCACCAGCTGGGAATAATATAGTGACACAATAACCAGCTGGGAATAATATAGTGACATCACAATAACCAGCTGGGAATAATATAGTGACACAATAACCAGCTGGGAATAATATAGTGACATCACCAGCTGGGAATAATATAGTGACAACACAATAACCAGCTGGGAATAATATAGTGACAACACAATAACCAGCTGGGAATAATATAGTGACACAATAACCAGCTGGGAATAATATAGTGACATCACCAGCTGGGAATAATATAGTGACATCACAATAACCAGCTGGGAATAATATTGTGACAACACAATAACCAGCTGGGAATAATATAGTGACAACACAATAACCAGCTGGGAATAACATAGTGATATCACAATAACCAGCTGGGAATAATATAGTGACATCACCAGCTGGGAATAATTTAGTGACAACACAATAACCAGCTGGGAATAATATAGTGACAACACCAGCTGGGAATAATATAGTGACACAATAACCAGCTGGGAATAATATAGTGACATCACAATAACCAGCTGGGAATAATATAGTGACACAATAACCAGCTGGGAATAATATAGTGACATCACAATAACCAGCTGGGAATAATATAGTGACATCACAATAACCAGCTGGGAATAATATAGTGACATCACAATAACCAGCTGGGAATAATATAGTGACAACACCAGCTGGGAATAATATAGTGATATCACAATAACCAGCTGGGAATAATATAGTGACACAATAACCAGCTGGGAATAATATAGTGACATCACAATAACCAGCTGGGAATAATATAGTGACATCACAATAACCAGCTGGGAATAATATAGTGACAACACCAGCTGGGAATAATATAGTGACATCACAATAACCAGCTGGGAATAATATAGTGACACGATAACCAGCTGGGAATAATATAGTGACACAATAACCAGCTGGGAATAATATAGTGACATCACAATAACCAGCTGGGAATAATATAGTGACATCACAATAACCAGCTGGGAATAATATAGTGACAACACAATAACCAGCTGGGAATAATATAGTGACAACACCAGCTGGGAATAATATAGTGACATCACAATAACCAGCTGGGAATAATATAGTGACATCACAATAACCAGCTGGGAATAATATAGTGACAACACAATAACCAGCTGGGAATAATATAGTGACATCACCAGCTGGGAATAATATAGTGACAACACCATAACCAGCTGGGAATAATATAGTGACAACACAATAACCAGCTGGGAATAATATAGTGACATCACCAGCTGGGAATAATATAGTGACAACACAATAACCAGCTGGGAATAATATAGTGACAACACAATAACCAGCTGGGAAAAATATAGTGACAACACAATAACCAGCTGGGAATAATATAGTGACAACACCATAACCAGCTGGGAATAATATAGTGACAACACAATAACCAGCTGGGAATAATATAGTGACATCACCAGCTGGGAATAATATAGTGATATCACAATAACCAGCTGGGAATAATATAGTGACATCACCAGCTGGGAATAATTTAGTGACATCACAATAACCAGCTGGGAATAATATAGTGACACAATAACCAGCTGGGAATAATATAGTGACATCACAATAACCAGCTGGGAATAATATAGTGACACAATAACCAGCTGGTAATAATATAGTGACATCACAATAACCAGCTGGGAATAATATAGTGACACAATAACCAGCTGGGAATAATATAGTGACATCACCAGCTGGGAATAATATAGTGACACAATAACCAGCTGGGAATAATATAGTGACATCACAATAACCAGCTGGGAATAATATAGTGATATCACAATAACCAGCTGGGAATAATATAGTGACATCACCAGCTGGGAATAATATAGTGACATCACAATAACCAGCTGGGAATAATATTGTGACAACACAATAACCAGCTGGGAATAATATAGTGACAACACAATAACCAGCTGGGAATAATATAGTGACACGATAACCAGCTGGGAATAATATAGTGACACAATAACCAGCTGGGAATAATATAGTGACATCACAATAACCAGCTGGGAATAATATAGTGACAACACCAGCTGGGAATAATATAGTGACACAATAACCAGCTGGGAATAATATAGTGACACAATAACCAGCTGGGAATAATATAGTGACATCACAATAACCAGCTGGGAATAATATAGTGACATCACAATAACCAGCTGGGAATAATATAGTGACAACACAATAACCAGCTGGGAATAATATAGTGACATCACCAGCTGGGAATAATATAGTGACAACACAATAACCAGCTGGGAATAATATAGTGACATCACAATAACCAGCTGGGAATAATATAGTGACAACACAATAACCAGCTGGGAATAATATAGTGACATCACCAGCTGGGAATAATATAGTGACAACACAATAACCAGCTGGGAATAATATAGTGACAACACAATAACCAGCTGGGAATAATATAGTGATATCACAATAACCAGCTGGGAATAATATAGTGACATCACCAGCTGGGAATAATTTAGTGACAACACAATAACCAGCTGGGAATAATATAGTGACAACACCAGCTGGGAATAATATAGTGACATCACCAGCTGGGAATAATATAGTGACACAATAACCAGCTGGGAATAATATAGTGACATCACAATAACCAGCTGGGAATAATATAGTGACAACACAATAACCAGCTGGGAATAATATAGTGACATCACAATAACCAGCTGGGAATAATATAGTGACACAATAACCAGCTGGGAATAATATAGTGACACAATAACCAGCTGGGAATAATATAGTGACATCACAATAACCAGCTGGGAATAATATAGTGACACAATAACCAGCTGGGAATAATATAGTGACATCACAATAACCAGCTGGGAATAATATAGTGACACAATAACCAGCTGGGAATAATATAGTGACACAATAACCAGCTGGGAATAATATAGTGACAACACAATAACCAGCTGGGAATAATATAGTGACATCACCAGCTGGGAATAATATAGTGACATCACAATAACCAGCTGGGAATAATATAGTGACACAATAACCAGCTGAGAATAATATAGTGACATCACAATAACCAGCTGGGAATAATATAGTGACAACACCAGCTGGGAATAATATAGTGACATCACAATAACCAGCTGGGAATAATATAGTGACACAATAACCAGCTGGGAATAATATAGTGACATCACAATAACCAGCTGGGAATAATATAGTGACATCACAATAACCAGCTGGGAATAATATAGTGACAACACCAGCTGGGAATAATATAGTGACATCACAATAACCAGCTGGGAATAATATAGTGACACGATAACCAGCTGGGAATAATATAGTGACACAATAACCAGCTGGGAATAATATAGTGACATCACAATAACCAGCTGGGAATAATATAGTGACATCACAATAACCAGCTGGGAATAATATAGTGACAACACAATAACCAGCTGGGAATAATATAGTGACACGATAACCAGCTGGGAATAATATAGTGACACAATAACCAGCTGGGAATAATATAGTGACATCACAATAACCAGCTGGGAATAATATAGTGACAACACAATAACCAGCTGGGAATAATATAGTGACATCACCAGCTGGGAATAATATAGTGACAACACCATAACCAGCTGGGAATAATATAGTGACAACACAATAACCAGCTGGGAATAATATAGTGACATCACCAGCTGGGAATAATATAGTGACAACACAATAACCAGCTGGGAATAATATAGTGACAACACAATAACCAGCTGGGAATAATATAGTGACAACACAATAACCAGCTGGGAATAATATAGTGACAACACAAGAACCAGCTGGGAATAATATAGTGACAACACCAGCTGGGAATAATATAGTGACATCACAATAACCAGCTGGGAATAATATATTGACAACACAAGAACCAGCTGGGAATAATATAGTGACAACACCAGCTGGGAATAATATAGTGACATCACAATAACCAGCTGGGAATAATATAGTGACAACACCAGCTGGGAATAATATAGTGACATCACAATAACCAGCTGGGAATAATATAGTGACATCACAATAACCAGCTGGGAATAATATAGTGACACGATAACCAGCTGGGAATAATATAGTGACAACACCAGCTGGGAATAATATAGTGACATTACAATAACCAGCTGGGAATAATATAGTGACATTACAATAACCAGCTGGTAATAATATAGTGACAACACAATAACCAGCTGGGAATAATATAGTGACATCACAATAACCAGCTGGGAATAATATAGTGGCATCACCAGCTGGGAATAATATAGTGACAACACCAGCTGGGAATAATATAGTGACAACACAATAACCAGCTGGGAATAATATATTGACAACACAAGAACCAGCTGGGAATAATATAGTGACAACACCAGCTGGGAATAATATAGTGACATCACAATAACCAGCTGGGAATAATATAGTGACATCACAATAACCAGCTGGGAATAATATAGTGACATTACAATAACCAGCTGGTAATAATATAGTGACAACACAATAACCAGCTGGGAATAATATAGTGACATCACAATAACCAGCTGGGAATAATATAGTGGCATCACCAGCTGGGAATAATATAGTGACATCACAATAACCAGCTGGGAATAATATAGTGACAACACCATAACCAGCTGGGATTGATATACACATCAAATTGTCCAGTGTAGATTTTTCAATGTAACATTTCTAGTGTTGATTCAGGAGTTAAATTGACCCCCCAGTGTTGGTGATAATAACCAGAGTTATTTAAAAAAAATCTTTGTTTTTGCATGTACATTGATTGATTAATTGAATTATCGTATGCTACACAAAGATAAATAACATACATTCTTCTAAACTAATACAATCAGTTACTGAAATGGTCAACCCGTTACTGAAATGGTTGTTCTGGTTTATATGGTTTAGGTAGTTTCTAACCCTGGTAGTCATTCTGAAAGCAGGTTGTGGGTGAATAAAATGTCTAACTGTTGGATATTCTCACTCTGGCTGGATTCCAAAAAGATTTACACATCACTTTGCCAGCCAGCATAATGTGACTTACAGGTCTGATCTGGCCTGTCATTTGTAAACCAGGGTTTTCCTAACACCACTGTGTTAGGGTACAACTAAGCTATCAAAGTAAGACCTTCTTATATATGTAATGTATTGTTATTTTCACATTTTACACTTTTCCATTTTTTTCTGATAACATTCGCCCTGGTACTCATTTGGTGAATGTCACAGGCCTTTAAAGGGAAAGCATTCAACAACCATGTCTCTGTTACTAACAAATACAGTTGTGGTTTAACACTCTACAAATCACTTGAAAAGAAAAGTCACTTTGGGAAAGATGTAAATTAGGCTTTACACAATACAGTGTTAAAACAACACCCAAAATAATTTACTGTAACAGTGTTTTTGCATGACTCTAATAGGAGTTAACTCTAGATTAACACTAGTGTTGAATATAAATAACACTGTGAGTGTTAATTGCCCCATACTGTTTAATTTGAGTAACACTGGTAAGTGTAATGCAGTGTTTATTTTTTCACTACGAAGTGTTACATTAACACTATAGAGCACTTGCTAACACTTTACTTGACACCCAGCATCACAACATGGTCATAATAACTGTGTCATAAAATGTCATAACCCTGTCATGACATATATATTTACACCCGTTGTCACCTATATTACGTTATTTTAGGGATGATTATGAGACCTACATAAACAATGTCAAAACCCACAAAACCTACCACACAAGGAAAAACATTCCATTACACCATAGCCTACTTGTCAACAGTATGTTCATGTTATATAACATTTTCTAAAATTGACCATATTAAATGATCATTGAAAATTGCGCACACATTGATGTCAGACATGCACCTACTCCAATGCTCTGTTGCTGATGACTGGGATGAATGCAGGAGCAGATTTCAGGAACAGGACAAGACACCCTCTTTTTGACTGATGGCTGACATAAGGACACGTACGTGACAGGCCTATCTGGCTTATATGATCATGATGGTCATAATGCTTCTTGACACTGTCATAAAGTGTAAGTTATATAATTAAAATATGATGAAAAAAAAACATGACTTTAAAGAATTCATTAAAACAACAACAAAGGAATTAAGAAACAAACTTTCATACGAAAGGAGACTTCTTGGCAGGGAAAAAACACATTTGAATAAATGTGGGTTTTGACTCTCTTGTGTAGGTGTCATAACCAGCCATAAAATAACGCAATATATGTTACAACAGGTGTAAATATATGTGTCATGACCGTGTTATGTCCATATTATGACAGGTTATGACAGCTGTTATGACATATTATGCCATGGTTATGACCATGTCACAACGTGTTATGACGCTGGGTGTCAAGGAAAGTGTTACCGAGTACTTTTTACACTCTGTAGAGTGGGACCATTTGCTATCTGAAGCAGTGTTAAAATGAACTCTTTAGGTGTTGATTTAACACCCCGAAATGTACTGTGTACCCGCTCATAATATAGTGATAACACACGAAATGGCTCACCCCTTATCAAATGATTGCCTGGGATTGAAATCCCATAATTGGAAGAAAGCGACGAGCAAGAACGAGAAAAAAATAAAGACATGAAAAATATAAATAAATATGATCCAGTAGGGAGATGTATCTAATTTACATAAGTATTCACATCCCTGAGTCAATACTTTGTTGAACAATTATGAATTCATTTTCATCAGATGATTGTTCGCAAATTATAAAACGCCATTTGATTAGCTAGACAACGATTTGAAATTACATTCCACACAAAAGACATGGGTGAGTCATAGCGATAAAGAGAAAACACATCATTACTCTACACACTAGACCTCTACAGAGTGAGTCATTACTCTACACACTAGACCTCTACAGAGTGAGTCATTACTCTACACACTAGACCTCTACAGAGTGAGTCATTACTCTACACACTAGACCTCTACAGAGTGAGGCTGCATCCCAAATGACACACTAGACCTCTACAGAGTGAGGCTGCATCCCAAATGACACCCTATGCCCTTTATTGCGTACTACCCAGAGGATCCTGGTCAAAAGTAGCACACTTTATCGGGAACAAGGTAGCCATTTGGGACACAAACAGAGACACTGTGACAAAGTACTGTAGCTAGCACTGCTGACTGGTCGCTGATGGACAGACAGAACTTGGCAGGGAACATCCTTTGTCCCAGTCACCATCCATCACATCCTAACAAGAAAAAAATCAGTCAAAGATAAAATGTTGATCCTTGAGGATGGATTCTAATCAAGATGAATTGTATTTACACATTATTTAATAATCAATCAATCAAATGTATTTATAAAATCCTTTGTACATCAGCTGATGTCACAAAGTGCTGTACAGAAACTCAGCCTGAAACCCCAAACAGAAAGCAATGCAGATGTAGAAGCACAGTATTGACTTGCCAGAAGTCAAACTTGATGTAACAACGTGCTCTGAGAGTCGGGAAGCAAGTTCAGGGAGTGAATGTTTTAATAAATAAACGCAACATAATACAAAACAAGAAACAAGAACAACGCCCAGACTAAACAATGGAACAGAACCAATAACGCCAGGGGAAGGAACCAAAGGGAGGGACATATATAGGGAAGGAACCAAGGGAGGGACATATATAGGGAAGGAACCAAGGGAGGGACATATATAGGGAAGGAACCAAGGGAGGGACATATATAGGGAAGGAACCAAAGGCAGTGACATATATAGGGAAGGAACCAAGGGAGTGACATATATAGGGAAGGAACCAAGGGAGTGACATATATAGGGAAGGAACCAAACGGAGTGACATATATAGGGAAGGAACCAAGGGAGTGACATATATAGGGAAGGAACCAAGGGAGTGACATATATAGGGAAGGAACCAAGGGAGTGACATATATAGGGAAGGAACCAAGGGAGTGACATATATAGGGAAGGAACCAAAGGGAGGGACATATATAGGGAAGGAACCAAGGGAGTGACATATATAGGGAAGGAACCAAGGGAGGGACATATATAGGGTAGGAACCAAGGGAGTGACATATATAGGGAAGGAACCAAGGGAGGGACATATATAGGGAAGGAACCAAAGGGAGAGACATATATAGGGAAGGAACCAAGGGAGTGACATATATAGGGAAGGAACCAAGGGAGTGACATATATAGGGAAGGTAATCAGGGAAGTGATGGAGTCCAGGTGAGTCTGATGACACGCAGGTGTGCGTAACGATGGTGACAGGTGTGCTCTATAACGAGCAGCCTGGTGACCTAGAGGCCGGAGAGGGAGCACACGGGATACTTCAGAAAGTATTCATACGCTAAGTTGAACTATTGCACATTTTGTTGTGTTACAGCCTGAATTAAAAAGGTATTAAATACATATTTTTCTCACCCTTCTACACACAATACCCCATCATGACAAAGTGAAAACACATTTTTAGAAATGTTTGTACATTTATTGAAAATTTAAATAAAGAAAATATCTCATTTACATAAGTCTGGGTAGCTCCATATTTTTTCAATTTCCCAATGATGGAGACCACTGTGCTCTTGGAAACTTTCAACACTCTAGAAATTGTTTTATACCCTTCCCCAGATATATGCCTCACTACAATTGTATCTCAGAGATCTACAGTTCCTTCATGGTATAGTCTCTGCTCTGACATGCACTGTCAACTGTGGGACCTTATATAGACAAGTGTGCTTATTTCTAAATCATGTCCAAACGATTGAATTGGCCACAGATTGGACTCCAATCAAGTTGTAGTGACATGTCAAATATGATCTAAGGAAATTGGATACACCTGAGCTCATTTTGGAGTGTCCTATCTAAGGGGTGTGAATACTTATGTTTTCACTTTGTCATGGGGTATTGTTAGTAGATGGGTGAGAAAAATATATATTTTATCCATTTTGAATTCAAGCTGTACCCCACAAAATGTGGACTAAGTCAAGGGGTATGAATACTTTGTAAAGGTACTGTAAATGCAGAGGGGATTACATATCGTTGGGAACCAACACTGTAACCGATCAACTGCAGACAAAGGGAGAAGCTGTCAGTTTCCCCCCCCTCGTTTCCCTCCCTCCATCCCCTGCCTGCCTTCAGACTCGTGATCCCTCATCGGCTATGGGGAAGGACAGTGGCAGGGTGGAGAGGACTCCCTTTATGCCTGAAGGTCAGGGTGAGGACAGTATGGGTGTGTGTCCTGTAAGCTGCAAAAGAGGAAAGGAGAGGACAGAGCAAAGCATCAGCCGCAGTCACCTCTGTGCTAATCAGCCTGCTGGCTGGCTGACGAGGTGTCAGTTAGTGGCGGGGAGAGCCTCTCCCTTTGCTTTTTTGGCAGCAAATTATAGGGGCTGGCGGAGCAACTGTGTGTGTGTGTGTGTGTGTGTGTGTGTGTGTGTGTGTGTGTGTGTGTGTGTGTGTGTGTGTGTGTGTGTGTGTGTGTGTGTGTGTATGTGTGTGTGTGTGTGTGTGTGTGTGTGTGTGTGTGTGTGTGTGTGTGTGTGTGTGATGTGATGTGATGTGCCAGCAGCTAGTTTTGCACTTTTTTTCTTTTTTTTTTGTTCGCCCCGTCTCCATGCCTCCCTCCTTCCGTCCCTCCCCCCTTCCTCTTTGCTTGCATAGACATTATGCTACAGTGACTGTAGCTCATCCCTGCTTCCCCTCTGCAGTAAGGGCAAAGAGACACAGCTGCCATTGAACGCTATCTATCTGCAATATGCTGGTGTTAACAGAGTGTGGCAACATTTCAAGTTACAGGGCTGTTGAGGCAGACTCAATAGCCTGGGTTCAGACATGGGTTCAAATGGTATTTCAAATCTTTCAAACACTCTAGAAGGGCTTGACTGAGTTTGGCTGGCGCAACGCAGACCACATACCTCCAGGCAGGTTAAAACCAACGTATTTTATACATTTCGAATACTATTTGAACCCAGGTCTGCCTGGGTGTGGCTACCATAGGGGACATGTTGGGTGTGTTAGGGAGCTGTCTGGGAGAGGGAGCATAACCTAACAGCGGTGTAGCTCATTTCTCATTGGGCAGTGAGTTCTCCCTATCAGACTGGTTGGCACAGTGAAGGGTCTCTTATATCCCGGGATTATTCCTGACCATCTGCACAAAGTCATTAACGGGCCGTTTCACAGTCAATTGTTTCACACACGTCGCTTTTTCATTTGGCCATTACAGTGCTCCGGTTTTATTTGAATCAAGCTTAATGAGAAAATTGAGTTTGTTTTCTGGATGTACAGTAAATGGCTTTAGATCAGGGCTCTTCATTATGAGTGTGTTGTATTGGATAAATCCGGGGCTGTAGTAGAAGTGTAGGTTAATTCAATGCGGCATCGTGGAAGCCGTGTCAAGCAGTGGAGATCACATTACGGGGCACACCACTCAGTGGTAAGAAAAACAAGACCGTGGCATGCTGTGCTGCAGGCTGTGTGTGTGTGTGTGTGTGAGGGATAGAGAGAGAGAGAGAGAGAGAGGGGGGGGGGCAGGGAAGGAATAGAGGGGGAGAAAAGGAGGGTATAGAGGTTAAAGGGCGAGCAAGAAGGAGAGATAATGTCGAGGGGCGAGGGGGGAAGGGACAGAGGCTAACTGGGCCAATGCACAGATACCACACACACCTCCCCATTCAATTACAGTCAATCATCTTTAGCACCATGTCCTTCACACACACACACACACACACACACACACACACACACACACACACACACACACACACACACACACACACACACACACACACACACACAGACACACACACACACACACACACACACACACACACACACACACAATACACCAGGCCTACATTTCTGATGCTATAACACTGACTTTGGTAAAAACTTCAACTCTTAACAGCAACACTGTTCACTGCCGCATCACTGTTGGAATTCAAAACAAGAAAAATACATAATCTTTCACTTCCCAAATTCCCTCCGTTTATCCACCTCTTCTTTCTCTCCTTCCCTTTGCATTTGTTGTTGCTCTTTGTGCAGTGCAGGACCCAGCTTTCCTAGCAACAGCAACAGCCTGGCTGGCTGGCTGCCACCATCTGGCCAGAGTTCAAAATGGACTCTCTCTGAGGAATGGCAGTCAGTCTGTCAGTCTCCCTCCCTCCCTCCCTCCCTCCCTCCCTCCCTCCCTCCCTCCCTCCCTCCCTCCCTCCCTCCCTCCCTCTCGCTCGCTCTCTCTCTCGCTCTCTCGTACTCTTTATCCCCCTCTCTCTCTCCCTCTCTCATGCCCTCTCTCCCTGCTCAGTGCCTGCCACAGTGTGTACATGTGTTTCTGTGTGTGTGTGTGTGTGTGTGTGTGTGTGTGTGTGTGTGTGTGTGTGTGTGTGTGTGTGTGTGTGTGTGTGTGTGTGTGTGTGTGCGCGCGTGCATATAGTGAGTGGTGTGTGTGTGTGTGTGTGTGTGTGTGTGTGTGTGTGTGTGTGTGTGTGTGCGCGTGCGTATAGTGAGTGGTGTGTGTGTGTGTGTGTGTGTGTGTGTGTGTGTGTGTGTGTGTGTGTGTGTGTATAGTGCTTAGTGTGCTTAGTGTGTATTGTGCGTAGTGTGTGTGTATTGTGCGTAGTGTGTGTATGTGTGTATAGTGCTTAGTGTGCTTAGTGTGTATTGTGCGTAGTGTGTGTGTATTGTGCGTAGTGTGTGTGTGTGGAGCCCCTAATAATTCTGTTTTCATCCAATCACACCACATAGTAGCAGGCTCCTTGAGAGCCTCTGCCAAGAAACATCAATCACCTCTTTAACACACACAGTGCACACACACACACACACACACACACACACACACACACACACACACACACACACACACACACACACACACACACACACACACACACACACACACACAGACACACACACACACACACACACACACACACACACACACACACACACACACACTGGTTGACAGATTCGAGCGGAACCAGACGGGCCATAGTAAAACAGAACAACAGACAGTTGTTTAATGCAAATCAACAAATCACATTAATACATGGCTGCAGTGTTGTATTGTAATGTGTTGTATTGTAATGTGTTGTGTTGTAATGTGTTGTGTTGTAATGTGTTGTAATGTGTTGTGTTGTAATGTGTTGTGTTGTAATGTGTTGTGTTGTAATGTGTTGTGTTGTAATGTGTTGTGTTGTAATGTGTTGTGTTGTAATGTGTTGTGTTGTAATGTGTTGTGTTGTAATGTGTTGTAATGTGTTGTGTTGTAATGTGTTGTGTTGTAATGTGTTGTGTTGTAATGTGTTGTAATGTGTTGTGTTGTAATGTGTTGGTATGTGTATGTGTTGTATGTGTTGTGTTGTAATGTGTTGTGTTGTAATGTGTTGTTAATGTGTTGTGTAATGTGTTGTGTAATGTGTTGTTGTTGTAATGTGTTGTAATGTGTTGTGTTGTAATGTGTTGTATTGTAATGTGTTGTAATGTGCTGTGTTGTAATGTGTTGTGTTGTAATGTGTTGTAATGTGTTGTCTTGTAATGTGTTGTGTTGTAATGTGTTGTAATGTGTTGTGTTGTAATGTGTTGTGTTGTAATGTGTTGTATTGTAATGTGTTGTAATGTGTTGTGTTGTAATGTGTTGTGTTGTAATGTGTTGTAATGTGTTGTGTTGTAATGTGTTGTGTTGTAATGTGTTGTGTTGTAATGTGTTGTGTTGTAATGTGTTGTATTGTAATGTGTTGTAATGTGTTGTAATGTGCTGTGTTGTAATGTGTTGTGTTGTAATGTGTTGTAATGTGTTGTGTTGTAATGTGCTGTGTTGTAATGTGTTGTAATGTGTTGTGTTGTAATGTGTTGTAATGTGTTGTAATGTGTTGTAATGTGTTGTAATGTGTTGTGTTGTAATGTGTTGTAATGTGTTGTAATGTGTTGTAATGTGTTGTGTTGTAATGTGTTGTGTTGTAATGTGTTGTAATGTGTTGTAATGTGTTGTGTTGTAATGTGTTGTGTTGTAATGTGTTGTAATGTGTTGTGTTGTAATGTGTTGTGTTGTGATGTGTTCTGTTGTAATCTGTTGTAGTGTGTTGTGTTGTAATGTGCTGTGTTGTAATGTGTTGCGTTGTAATGTGTTGTAATGTGTTGTGTTGTAATGTGTTGTGTTGTAATGTGTTGTGTTGTAATGTGTTGCGTTGTAATGTGTTGTAATGTGTTGTGCTGTAGTGTGTTGTGTTGTAATGTGTTGTATTGTAATGTGTTGTAATGTGTTGTGTTGTAATGTGTTGTGTTGTAATGTGTTGTAATGTGTTGTATTGTAATGTGTTGTAATGTGTTGTAATGTGTTGTGTTGTAATGTGTTGTAATGTGTTGTAATGTGTTGTAATGTGTTGTGTTGTAATGTGTTGTGTTGTAATTTGTTGTAATGTGTTGTGTTGTAATGTGTTGTGTTGTAATGTGTTGTGATGTGTTGTGTTGTAATCTGTTGTGTTGTAATGTGTTGCGTTGTAATGTGTTGTAATGTGTTGTGCTGTAGTGTGTTGTGTTGTAATGTGTTGTGTTTAATGTGTTGTGTTTTAATGGGTTGTAATGTGTTGTGTTGTAATGTGTTGTAATGTGTTGTGTTGTAATGTGTTGTAATGTGTTGTGTTGTAATGTGTTGTGTTGTAATGTGTTGTAATGTGTTGTGTTGTAATGTGTTGTGCTGTAATGTGTTGTGTTGTAATGTGTTGTAATGTGTTGTGTTGTAATGTGTTGTGTTGTAATGTGCTGTAATGTGTTGTGTTGCTGCTCGCTGTTTAGGATACTGAGACAGTGGATCTGGCTCTGCTGTTTAGGATACTGAGACAGTGGATCTGGCTCTGCTGTTTAGGATACTGAGACAGTGGATCTGGCTCTGCTGTTTAGGATACTGAGACAGTGGATCTGGCTCTGCGTCTCAAATTGAACCCTTTCCTGTATACAGTACTTTTTACCAGGGCCCATAGGGTGCACTGTGTAGGGCATAGGGTGCACTGTGTAGGGCATAGGGTGCCAGGTACTGTGGAAGTGCCAATGGCTGTGTCTCTGTGGCTGGATGGGGATAGGTACTGTGGAAGTGCCAATGGCTGTGTCTCTGTGGCTGGATGGGGATAAGTACTGTGGAAGTGCCAATGGCTGTGTCTCTGTGGCTGGAAATGGCTGCAAATGGGACCCTTAACAAAGAGATTGATCCCCTGATTTGACAAAGATGTCCAAGAGGGATTCAGAGATTCAGTCGTGTTGAAATTCTGAGCAGGAACTGACAAAGGGTACTGCACTACTTTTGACCAAGACCCAATAGTGAATAGGTTGCCATTTGGGACGTGGCCAAACACCCAACTGTGTCCCTTCTTTCTCTCCCAAAATCCAATCCCACGGAGGGAAGAGTTTCCCTGCGTCAAACTGTCGGATGTGGCAACAACAACAAAAAAACATTACATGTGCTGTGTTTGCTAATGCGAAGCAGAGGCTCCAAAGAGGCCACGGAGACTGAGAACAGAGTGAAATGGCACTTTGTACTGTGCTGTAGTGTACTGTTCTGTCTGTAGTTGTTGTTTTAAAACTGACTGAAGTAATTACAAAGAAACGTATTGTTCATTCGACAACAATACTCTGTAACACTTTATTTGGATAGTCCATCTGTAGACGCTAAACTGACTATCAGTAACATTTCAACGAACCACAGGAAATTGGTGGCATGTCGATTAGGGAGGATGGGCTAGATGTAACGGCTGGAGCGGAATCAGCGGAATGGTATCAAATACATCAAACACATGGTTTCCATGGTTTCCATGTTGTTGATGCCATTCCATGTTCTCCATTCCGGACATTATTATGTGCCGTCCTCCCCTCAGCAGCCGCCTGTGCTAACTTTATACTAATCCTTGGCCTAACCCTTATTCTAACCCTTACCTAAACCTGGCCGTAACCCTTATTCTAAGCCTAACCCTAACCGTAACTTTAGTAAGCAGTTGCTTATCTATATGTATACTGTAGTATCTATATGTATAGTATCTACATATATATGTATAGTATCTATATCTATATCTATATATATGTGTGTGTATAGTATCTCTCTCTCTCTCTCTCTCTCTCTCTCTCTCTCTCTCTCTCTCTCTCTCTCTCTCTCTCTCTCTCTCTCTCTCTCTCTCTCTCTCTCTCTCTCTCTCTCTCTCTCTCTCTCTCTCTCTCTCTATATATATATATATATATATATATATATATATATATGTAGTATCTATATGTAGAGTATCTATATGTATAGTACGTATATATAGTTGAAGTCGGAAGTTTACATACACTTACGTTGGAGTCATTAAAACTCGTTTTTCAACCACTCCACAAATTACTTGTTAACAAACTATAGTTTTGGCAAGTCGGTGTGGACATCTACTTGCATGGCACAAGTAATTTTTCCAACAATTGTTTACAGACAGATTATTTCACTTATAATTCACTGTTTCACAATTCCAGTGGGTCAGAAGTTAACATACACTAAGTTGACTGTGCCTTTAAACAGCTTGGAAAATTCCAGAAAATATGTCATGGCTTTAGAAGCTTCTGATAGGCTAATTGACATCATTTGAGTCAATTGGAGCTGTACCTGTGGATGTATTTCAAGGCTTACCTTCAAACTCAGTGCCTCTTTGCTTGAAATTATGAGACAATCAAAAGAAATCAGCCAAGACCTCAGAAAAAAAATTGTAGACCTCCACAAGTCTGGTTCACCCTTGGGAGAAATGTCCAAACGCCTGAAGGTACCACGTTCATCTGCACAAACAATAGTACGCACGCATAAACACCATGGGACCATGCAGCCGTCATACCGCTCAGGAAGGAGACGCGCTTTGGTGCGAAAAGTGCAAAACAATCCCAGAACAACAGCAAAGGACCTTGTACAGATGCTGGAGGCAGGTACAAAAGCATCTATATCCACAATAAAACGAGTCCTAAATCGACATAACCTGAAAGGCCGCTCAGCAAGGAGGAAGCCACTGCTCCAAAACCGCCATAAAAAGCCAGACTACGGTTTGCAACTGCACATGGGGACAAAGATTGTACTTTTTGGAGAAATGTCCTCTGGTCTGATGAAACAAATATAGAACTGTTTGGCCATAATGACCATCGTTATGTTTGGAGGAAAAAGGGGGATGCTTGCAAGCCGAAGAACACCATCCCAACCGTGAGCACGGGGGGTGGCAGCATCATGTTGTGGAGGTGCTTTGATGCAGGAGGGACTGGTGCACTTCACACAATAGATGACATCATGAGGATGGAAAATTATGTGGATATATTGAAGCAACATCTCAAGACATCAGTCAGGAAGTTAAAGCTTGGTCGCAAATGGGTCTTCCAAGTGGACAATGACCCCAAGCATACTTCCAAAGTTGTGGCAAAATGGCTTAAGGACAACATAGTCAAGGTATTGGAGTGGCCATCACAAAGCCCTGACCTCAGTCCTATAGAAAATGTGTGGGCAGAACTGAAAAAGCGTGTGTGAGCAAGGAGGCCTACAAACCTGACTCAGTTACACCAGCTCTGTCAGGAGGAATGGGCCAAAATTCACCCAACTTATTGTGGGAAGCATGTTGAAGGCTACCCTAAACGTTTGACCCAAGTTAAACAATTTAAAGGCAACGCTACCAAATACTAATTGAGTGCATGTAAACTTCTGACCCACTGGGAATGTGATGAAAGAAACAAAAGCTGAAATAAATCATTCTCTCTACTATTATTGTGACATGTCACATTCTTAAAATAAAGTGGTGATCCTAACTGACCTAAGACAGGTAATTTTACTAGGATGAAATGTCAGGAATTGTGAAAAACTGAGTTAAATGTGTTTGGCTAAGGTGTATGTAAACTTCCGACTTCAACTGTGTATGTATAGTATCTATATGAATAGTATTTATATGTATAGTATCTATATGTATAGTATCTATATGTATAGTATCTATATGAATAGTATCTATATGTATAGTATCTATATGAATAGTATCTATATGTATAGTATCTATATGTATAGTATCTATATGTATAGTATCTATATGTATATTATCTATATCAGTAGTATCTATATGAATAGTATCTATATGTATATTATCTATATGTATAGTATCTATATGAATAGTATTTATATGTATAGTATCTATATGTATAGTATCTATATGTATAGTATCTATATGAATAGTATCTATATGTATAGTATCTATATGAATAGTATCTATATGTATAGTATCTATATGTATAGTATCTATATGTATATTATCTATATCAGTAGTATCTATATGTATAGTATCTATATGTATAGTATCTATATGTATAGTATCTATATGTATAGTATCTATATCAGTAGTATCTATATGTATAGTATCTATATGTATAGTATCTATATGTATAGTATCTACATGAAGAGTATCTCCAGACTGTTCAAATAAAGTGTGACCCAATATTCTCACGTTAGCGCCATGACACCGTCAATAGTGACATGACATTGTGCGGGTGGGGCCTGGGGTGTATATGGAACAAAGTAACTGTGTAAAACAAGAGACAAGGCTATAATGTTGATTTATGTAGATAAGTAACTGCTTAAAGACACGGAATGCAGGGGGATTTCAGGGCTATCAGCTAGACGTGAGAACAGAGAAGTTGATCCACAGGAATGAAATGTAATCCTATACAGTGAAACACGAGCGCCGCTGGCCATTCTACCCTACCTACCCCTAGTAAGTCAACACATTACTTTAGTGTGTGTGTGTGTGTGTGTGTGTGTGTGTGTGCGCGTGTGTGTGTGTGTGGGTGGGAGGATATGAATTTGGTTAATCAATTGTCACACTTCTGCAGCACCTGTTGGCTATGATATTGAGAGAATGAACACATTACATGCACAACAATGTAACATTGATTTTTAAACCGTCACACACACACACACACACACACACACACACACACACACACACACACACACACACACACACACACACACACACATACACACGCTTGGACTCACACACACACACACACACACACACACACACACACACACACACACACACACACACACACACAGGCACATGGAGAATAGGTAGAATTCAGTGGTATTGTTTCTAAAGGTGAGTTACTGTAAGCTCATCTGCCTCAACCATAGAAGACAAATGAACACATTGACAATGACTGTGGCATGCCAGGGGGTTCGTTTCCATTCTACAAAAGCCCTTTTAACTGTTTTGTTCTCTTCTGGCAATGGGAGAAGGTGTGTGTGTGTGTGTGTGTGTGTGTGTGTGTGTGTGTGTGTGTGTGTGTGTGTGTGTGTCTCTACACATTTGAATGTTGTGTCTCACTTACCGCTATATAATAGACCTTGGCATTCTCTGCCAGCTCCCAGTTGTCATGCACAGACAGACCATAAACCAGGGACCTGCACAGACATACCATAAACCAGGGACCTGCACAGACAGACCATAAACCAGGGACCTGCACAGACAGACCATAAACCAGGGACCTGCACAGACAGACCATAAACCAGGGACCTGCACAGACATACCATAAACCAGGGACCTGCACAGACAGACCATAAACCAGGGACCTGCACAGACAGACCATAAACCAGGGACCTGCACAGACAGACCATAAACCAGGGACCTGCATAGACAGACAATAAACCAGGGATCTGCATAGACAGACCATAAACCAGGGACCTGCACAGACATACCATAAACCAGGGACCTGCACAGACATACCATAAACCAGCGACCTGCATAGACAGACCATAAACCAGGGACCTGCACAGACAGACAATAAACCAGGGACCTGCACAGACAGACACAGACCATAAACCAGAGACCTACACAGACAGACACAGACCATAAACCAGGGACCTGCACAGACAGACCATAAACCAGGGGCCTACACAGACCATAAACCAGGGACCTACACAGACAGACCATAAACCAGGGGCCTACACAGACAGACACAGACCATAAACCAGGGACCTACACAGACAGACCATAAACCAGGGGCCTACACAGACAGACACAGACCATAAACCAGGGACCTACACAGACAGACCATAAACCAGGGGCCTACACAGACAGACACAGACCATAAACCAGGGACCTACACAGACAGACCATAAACCAGGGGCCTACACAGACAGACACAGACCATAAACCAGGGACCTACACAGACAGACCATAAACCAGGGGCCTACACAGACAGACACAGACCATAAACCAGGGACCTACACAGACAGACCATAAACCAGGGGCCTACACAGACAGACACAGACCATAAACCAGGGACCTACACAGACAGACCATAAACCAGGGGCCTACACAGACAGACACAGACCATAAACCAGGGACCTACACAGACAGACCATAAACCAGGGGCCTACACAGACAGACACAGACCATAAACCAGGGACCTACACAGACAGACCATAAACCAGGGGCCTACACAGGCAGACGCAGACCATAAACCAGCTCCCTAATTATCCATCTTTATTTCCAACTCCAAAAACATCCCCAAACACCAGCATCAAACACAGACCCAGATACTGGAGGAGATACTGAGACACTGAGAGGATGTTAGATACTTGAGGAGATTCTGAGACACTGAGAGGATGTTAGATACTGGAGGAGATACTGAGACACTGAGAGGATGTTAGATACAGGAGATACTGAGACACTGAGAGGATGTTAGATACAGGAGGAGATACTGAGACACTGAGAGGATGTTAGATACAGGAGATACTTTGACACTGAGAGAATGTTAGATACAGGAGATACTGAGACACTGAGAGGATGTTAGATACAGGAGGAGATACTGAGACACTGAGAGGATGTTAGATACAGGAGGAGATACTGAGACACTGAGAGGATGTTAGATACAGGAGGAGATACTGAGACACTGAGAGGATGTTAGATACAGGAGGAGATTCTGAGACACTGAGAGGATGTTAGATACAGGAGGAGATACTGAGACACTGAGAGGATGTTAGATACAGGAGGAGATACTGAGACACTGAGAGGATGTTAGATACAGGAGGAGATACTGAGACACTGAGAGGATGTTAGATACAGGAGATACTGAGACACTGAGAGGATGTTAGATACAGGAGATACTGAGACACTGAGAGGATGTTAGATACAGGAGATACTGAGACACTGAGAGGATGTTAGATACAGGAGATACTTTGACACTGAGAGAATGTTAGATACAGGAGATACTTTGACACTGAGAGGATGTTAGATACAGGAGGAGATACTGAGACACTGAGAGGATGTTAGATACTGGAGGAGATACTGAGAGGTTTATCATCACACCGTAGGATGTTAGATACTGGAGGAGATACTGAGAGGTGTATCCTCACACCGTAGCCTAGCTGAGAGAACCAGAGGGGTTAAACTTCAAAGCAGGATCTATGAGTGAGCCAGCTAACTTTGATAAACACCCAGACATAACAGTTGTTTTTCTAGTTTATTAAAAAAACTCAAATAGAAAGGTTTAAAAATATATATATATTAAAGTTATATCCGAATATTTTGGCAAGTTAGCTGGTTAACTCCTTCATTCTGCTTTGCTATGTACCTCTCTGCTCATCATCATCAGCCTGTCAAAGAGGAGCAGCATCAGGCAGACCAACAGGGCCCGTATAAATAAAGTGTGGGGTCAGGTCGGACATGAGTGTGCAAAGCTGTCATCAAGGCAAAGAGTGGCTACTTTGAAGAATCTCAAATATAAAATATATTTTGATTTGTTTAACACTTTTTTGGTTACTACATGATTCCATATGTGTTATTTCATAGTTTTGATGTCTTCGCTATTATTCTACAATGTAGAAAATAGTAAAAAAAATAAGAAAAACATTTGAATGAGTAGGTGTGTCCAAACCTTTGATTGGTTCTGTATATAAAATGCCTAGTACAGGTATTTGGACACAGCCATGGTGTTTGGAACTAAGATCCATGAATGACAGAGAATATTTGGGACCTTAAATGTCAGGTTATGAATGTAGTAAGTAGATTATAATGTGTTAAGGGAAACACTATGATGGCATCAAATCAAATGAGCAAGTAAAGCACTAACCCATAATCAAACCGTGGAATGAAAAAATATGCTTCAAGAAAATAATATATAAGAATAATATAATAATACAAATATGTGCCATTTATCCAAAGCGACTTAGTCATACATGCTTACATTTGTTACTTATGTGTGGTCCTGGGAATTAAACCCACTATCCTGGCGTTGCAAGCACTATGCTCTACCAACTCAGCTACAGAGGACAGAGCTATAGAGGACAGCGCTATAGAGGACAGAGCTACAGAGGACAGAGCTACAGAGGACAGAGCTACAGAGGATAGAGCTACAGAGGACAGAGCTATAGAGGACAGAGCTACAGAGGACAGAGCTACAGAGGACAGAGCTAGAGGAATAAGCTAGAGGACAGAGCTATAGAGGACAGAGCTACAGAGGACAGAGCTAAAGAGGACAGAGCTACAGAGGACAGAGCTAGAGGACAGAGCTACAGAGGACAGAGCTAGAGGACAGAGCTACAGAGGACAAAGCGACAGAGGACAGAGCTAGAGGACAGAGCTACAGAGGACAGAGCTAGAGGACAGAGCTAAAGGACAGAGCTAGAGGACAGAGCTACAGAGGACAGAGCTACAGAGGACAGAGCTAGAGGACAGAGCTACAGAGGACAGAGCTAGAGGACAGAGCTACAGAGGACAGAGCTACAGAGGACAGAGCTAGAGGACAGAGCCACAGAGGACAGAGCTACAGAGGACAGAGCTAGAGAGGACAGAGCTACAGAGGACAGAGCTAGAGGACAGAGCTACAGAGGACAGAGCTAGAGGACAGAGCTACAGAGGACAGAGCTACAGAGGACAGAGCTAGAGGACAGAGCTAGAGGACAGAGCTACAGAGGACAGAGCTAGAGGACAGAGCTAGAGGACAGAGCTACAGAGGACAGAGCTACAGAGGACAGAGCTATAGAGGACAGAGCTAGAGGACAGAGCTACAGAGGACAGAGCTAGAGGACAGAGCTATAGGACAGAGCTACAGAGGACAGAGCTAGAGGACAGAGCTATAGAGGACAGAGCTACAGAGGACAGAGCTATAGGACAGAGCTATAGGACAGAGCTACAGAGGACAGAGCTAGAGGACAGAGCTACAGAGGACAGAGCTATAGGACAGAGCTATAGGACAGAGCTATAGAGGACAGAGCTACAGAGGACAGAGCTACAGAGGGGAATAACATACATGGTGCAGTTTATAAAGAGAGAGTTTCACTAGTCTAACCTAATTAAAGCAGAGGTTACAACACGCTGTCTGGCTGGAATCATTCAAAGCTCTATATCTCTATCATAACCCAGCCCTGGCCGTGACCTTTAACCTGGCCTCCTCAGCTGTCTGTGAAACACCTGGAAGACATTTTACAGGGCTCCTCTCCTGAAGCAGGTGTCAGAGCCCACATCAAACAAGCCCCACTAAGAGAGTGCGTTCACTTGGCCTGTGTGCCAGGCCGGTAGGGCAGGCCAGCCAAGAGTCTGACACACACACACACACACACACACACACACACACACACACACACACACACACACACACACACACACACACACACACACACACACACACACACACACACACACACACACACTTTGCTGTCTGTGTGAGACATGATGATGATGATGATGATGATGATGATGATGATGATGATGATGGTAGTATCAGAAGAGGTTGACAGTCTGAGGGTCGTTACAACTGACAGACAGAAGGGGTCTGACACACACACACACACACCCACACACACAAACACAAACACAAACTGAGAGGAGGGGTCTGACAGGTGAGGAGAGAGATCCAATGGCATCTAACCTTCTGTGTTACGTCCCAAATGGCACCCTATTCCCTAAATCGTGCACTACTATTGACCAGAGCACTGGGCCCATCTCTAAGGTTTCACCAGTGACAAGACATCTCACTAATTTAGGAGTAGAAGGAATGTACAGTAAGTATTTTCCTTTGATGAAAGATGAACTAGGACTGACAAGCATTTATGTTTGATGTGCCTTGACCATTTAACAACCTTAGTCTTGTGGAAAATATAATTTGGGCGTACCCCAGGTTCTCGCACTGACTCACTACTGTTGGATGAGGCCTGACCTGACCTGTCGCTGACCTGTCGCCGGTCATGCAGGCAGCGCAGGTTCCGGTTGGCTCCTGGGTCTGTTGGCAATAGTGAGCGTCTACATGAGCCTCCTCAGCCTTCTGTTTCAGGATCTCACCAAAGTGGTCCGTCCCGATGCAGCCGCAGAACGTGGCTACCTTGTTTGGCTTCTGGATCATCCACTACAGAGGAGACAGGAGAGAAGCCGTCAGTACATTATCCATTAGAGAGGAGACAGTAGAGAAACCGTCAATACATTATCCACTAGAGAGGATACAGTAGAGAAACCGTCAATACATTATCCACTAGAGAGGATACAGGGGAGAAACAGTCCATACATTAACAACTATTTAAAAAAAATACATATAATTTAACTAGGCAAGTCAGTTAAGAACACATTTTTATTTACAATGATGGCCTAGGAACAGTAGGCATTGTTCAGGGGTAGAACAACAGATTTTTACCTCGTCAGCTCAGGAATTTGATGTAACAACCTTGCACTTACTGGCCTAATGCTCTAACCACTAGCCTACCTGCCACCCTGCCACTAGAGAGGATACAGGGGAGAAACCATCACTACATTAACCACTAGAGAGGGTACAGGGGAGAAACCATCACTACATTAACCACTAGAGAAGATACAGGGGATAAAACCATCACTACATTAACCACTAGAGAGGATACAGGGGAGAAACGGTCAGTACATTAAACACTAGAGAGGATATAGGATAGAAACCATCACTACATTAACCACTAGAGAGGATACAAGGGATAAAACCATCACTACATTAACCACTAGAGAAGATACAGGGGAGAAACGGTCCTTACTTTAACCACTAGAGAGGATACAGGGGAGAAAAAGTCCCTACATTAACCACTAGAGAGGATACAGGGGAGAAACGGTCCCTACATTAACCACTAGAGAGGATACAGGGGAGAAACGGTCAGCACATTAACCACTAGAGAGGATACAGGGGAGATACAGTGCCTACATTAACCACTAGAGAAGATACAGAGGAGAAACAGTCCCTACATTAACCACTAGAGAAGATACAGGGGAGAAACAGTCCCTACATTAACCACTAGAGAGGATACAGGGGAGAAACGGTCAGTACATTAACCACTAGAGAGGATACAGGGGAGATACAGTGCCTACATTAACCACTAGAGAAGATACAGAGGAGAAACAGTCCCTACATTAACCACTAGAGAAGATACAGAGGAGAAACAGTCCCTACATTAACCACTAGAGAAGATACAGGGGAGAAACAGTCCCTACATTAACCACTAGAGAGGATACAGGGGAGAAACGGTCAGTACATTAACCACTAGAGAAGATACAGGGGAGAAACGGTCAGTACATTAGGTATGTTACATATAAAGCATGTGGTACTGTTTGGCTCAGTTGACAAAGCATGGTGCTTGCGATGTCAATGGTTGTGGGTTCAATTCCTGCTGGGGTTTCCCAAACAATACAAAAATGCATTCATGACTTTGAATAGAGGTGTTGGTTATGAGCTGAAAGAAAAGATCCCAGAAATGTTCCATAATCACAAAAAGCTTCTTTCTCTCCAATTTTGTGCACACATTCGTTTACATTCCTGATAGTGAGCATATTGCCACGATAATCCATCCACCTGACAGGTGTGGCATATCAAGAAGCTGATTAACCTCTATGGGATCGGTGGGTCGTCCCCCCCCCCCCCCCCCCGAGGGACGGTTGAGCTAACATAGGTTAATATGATTAGCATTAGGTTGTAAGTAACAAGAACATTTCCCAGGACATAGACATATTTGATATTGGCAAAAATCTTAAATTATTGTTAATCTAATTGCACTGTCCAATTTACAGTAACTATTACAGTGAAAGAATGCCATGCTATTGTTTGAGGAGAGTGCACAGTTATGAACCTGAAAATGTATTAATAAACCAATTAGGCACATTTGGGCAGACTTGATACGACATTTTGAACAGAAATACAATAGTTCATTGGATCAGTCTAAAACGTTGCACAAATACTGCTGCCATCTAATGGCCGAAATCGAAATTGCACCTGGGCTGGCATAAAACATTATGGCCTTTCTCTTGCATTTCAAAGATGGTACAAAAGAACAAAAACACAGATCTACCAGATCTAATGTGTTATATTCTAAAACATTAATTTAACATTTCCACAAACTTCAAAGTGTTTCCTTTCAAATGGTATCAAGAATATGCATATCCTTGCTTCAGGTCCTGAGCTACAGGCAGTTAGATTTGGGTATCTAATTTTCTGTGAAAATTGAAGAAAAGGGGCGGATCCTGAAGGAACAGCATGATCATTACACAGGTGCACCTTTGATGGGGACAATAAAAGGCCAATATAAAATGTGCAGTTTTGTCACACAACATAATGCCACAGATATGTCAAGTTTGGAGGGCGTGTGTAATTGACACGCTGACTGCAGGAATGTCCACCAGAGCTGTTGTCAGAGAATTGAATGTTAATTTCTCTACCATATGCCGCCTCCAACGTTGCTTTATAGAATTTGGCAGTACGTCCAACCGGCCTCACAACCGCAGACCATGTGTAACCATGCCAACCCAGGACCTCCACATCCAGCTTCTTCACCTGCAGGATCATCTGAGACCAGCCACCTGGACAGCTGATGAAACTGAGGAGTATTTCTGTCTGTAATGAAGCCCTTTTGATAGGAACATTTCATTCTGATTGGCTGAGCCTGGCTTCCCAGTGGGTGGGCCTTTGCCCTCCAAGGCACATCCATGGCACCACTCCTGCTAAGTCATGTGAAATCCATATATTAGGGCCTAATGAATTTATTTCAAATGACTGATTTCCTTATATGAACTGTAACTCAGTAAAATCGTTGAAATCGGTGCATGTTGCATTTTTATATTTTTGTTCAGTATAAATAGAGTATATTATCCTGGGCGTGGTACATTATTTCCATAGCCCTTACATAGTATATCATATTCCAGGTGTTTAATACCATCACATATATAAACAGACCAGTAAACAGAGTTAAAGAAAGAGAAGGCAGTGTGGGAGTAATATGAGTTTGTTGATGACATACATACCTTAATGGGAAGCTATACAGTAGCTTTATTTAATGTGCATCATGCTAGCAGCGGAATTAAACAAAGCAAGAACGGTGCCACTCTGCCGTACACAGAGAAACACTCTATTCTGTCCTCTGGCTCCTCTTTTGGCTCTCCTCCATACTTTAGACACACACACACACACACACACACACACACACACACACACACACACACACACACACACACACACACACACACACACACACATACACACACACACACATACACACATACACACATACACACATACACACATACACACACACACACACACACACACACACACACACACACACACACACACACACACACACGGCAGGAGAGCCAAAAATAGTCCCATATCCTTATTTACACAACAATCATCGTTCAAGGTTCCATTCTACTTCTGCAAACATAGGCAGTCTTTGTGAGAGAAAGAGAGAGTACCTGTCTAACAGGGACACCTGATTGGATGGGAGCGCCGCTGTTACTTCCTTGTACAGACAAGCCTAATGTACTGGGTGACTTTTACCTTGGTGATGAGAGAAGCTGCTCATATTCTCCTACTCTCAGGTTTAACCTCCAGAGATTTAATGATGTACTGGTGTGTGTGTGTGTGTTCTGTTTTGTTGCTGACGGGGGCCCCTAGTGAATGAGATGTTGCTGCTTCCAGGGATGACCTGTATACGTGTGAAATTAATCATTTCACACAACCAAATAGCATCTCAGTGGGAAAGAAAGAACCGCATTTTCATCAACTACCCATCCTCAGATACTCTCTCCCTCTTTCCGTCTCTCTCTCTCTCTCTCTCTCTCTCTTCCTCTCTCTCTCTGCCTCTACCTCTCCCTCACAAATTCAAATTCAAGCTGCTTTATCGGCATGAAAAACATTGTGTCAATATTGCCAAAGCAACAATGTATACAATAAACACTGTAATAAAATTATAATATAAAATGGTAGTAAATAATAATACTACAAAATGAAATAAAAAAATAACAACAATAAAATGGTAACAGTCAATAGTAGAAATGTAATAAATATAAAAAGCTAAACATGGAAAATGAAACTATAACTAACTTATAACTAAATAACTGTCATCTTCAATATTACATTAGTTCTACAACTACCATCATCATCATTAAACTGCTGTCATTACCATCACCCTACTACCCATACCACTATTTGGAATGATAATCACAACAACAATAATAATAGTAATAACAACAATAGTAATAATTAAAATAGTAATAACTATAATAGTAATAACTATAATAGTAATAATAAGTAAGTTACTATTTACTATGCAGATGTTATTATTCAGTGTCCCTCAGGCTATGGCAGACAAATACATATTTGGCTTAAAGAGGAGCCATTGCTCCTTCGACCATGAGTATTTTTTGTTTTTCCTCGGGTTTAATAAGTTAAAATGTGGAATAAATGTAGTCATTTCTGTGAATAATTAATTTCTTGGTGAGGAATATTTGTCACAGTAAAGGAGAAAGTGCATCTCTGTCTCTACCTCCCCTGTCGTGCAGTGACCACATACACGCTCCTCTTTGGGTAGCCATGTCTTTTTATGTCTGCCGGTTTCTATTGCCAATCGGTGGTCACTCAGCCTGTACTTGGTAAGGATCTGTCTCTGCCAGGTGGTCACTCAGCCTGTACTTGGTCAGGATCTGTCTCTGCTTCGTATCTCTGACAGAGTAGAGTAGAGATAATCAGCCAATTCATATTCTCTGTTTAGGGCCAGATAGCAATTTAGTCAGCTTTGGTATTTTGTTTCGTTTTTCCAATGTCGTAAATATGAGTCCTTTGATTGGTTCATGTTTTTGTTTATTGGAATTCTTTCTTTTGAAGCAGTGCTGGTGTCAGCTTGGTTGGTTAGGCCCAAACCCAGCTGACTGAGAGGGCTCGTTTCTGGGCTCAGCTCTTGGGTTTGAAATGCTTTAAATTGCAGACTTGAAATTGGACTTGAATTCAGATGTAGCCAAAATGATAATGATTTTTTCTGTATTTTCATTACCACTGGAAAGGGGCCCAATTCTGCCCTGCAGTACATTAATTAGTTGGTGTATTTTTCTGGACTTGTAGAATTTTCTGACAGAATTCTGCATGTAGGGCTTCAATTGGATGTTTGTCCCACATTTTAAAGTCCAGTTTAATGAGTGGCACCCAAACCTCACTTCCGTAAAGAGCTATTGGTAGGATTACACTGTAAAATATTTTGGCCCAAATTCTAATTGGGATGTTGATTTTGAATAAATTCATTTTTATTGCATACAATGCTCTGCAGGCTTTTTCTTTTAGTGCATTCACTACCATATTAAAGTTTCCCGATGCAGATATGGTCAGACCAAGGTATGAGTAATTTTTTGTGGGTTCAATTATGGTGTGAATTTATATTTGTGAATTTATATTTGTGTTTCTGACATCTGTTTTTTTGGGGGGGGGGGGGGGGAATCATGATTTAAAAGAATAAATGTATTTACTGCCATACCCAATTATGGCAATATTGCTCTAGAATATTAAGGTTCTGTTGAAGACCTTCTTTGGTTGGTGATAGAAATACCAAGTCATCAGCATATAGCAGGTATTTTACCTCTGTGTCAAATAGTGTGAGTCCTGGGGCTGGAGAATAGTCCAACATGTCTGCTAATTCATTGATATAAATATTGAAAAGATTTGGACTCAAACTGCAGCCTTGTCTCACACCTCAACGTTGTGAAAATAATTCTGTTCTTTGGTTTTTGATTTTTATTGCATGCTTTTGTAAAGTCAATAAAGCAAGCAAAGATTTTGCCCTCTTTTTTTGGTGGACGTGTTTATTAAATATTGTGTGTAAGGTGTATATATGGTCAGCAGTGTGATGGTTGGTAGAGAAAGCCAATTTGACATTTACCAATAAAACATTTTTTTGAGGAAAGGTTTGAATTCTTGAATTCAAAATGCTACAGAAAACCTTTCCCAAGTTGATGTTTACGCAAATTCCCCTGTAATTATTGGGGTCTGATTTGTCTCCACTTTTGTAGATAGGGGAGAGGAGCCCCTGGTTCCAGACATCAGGGAAGCAGCCAGAAGTTAAAACCATGTTGAACAATTTAAGCACAGCATTTTGCAACTCAGGTGTGCTGTTTTTCAGCATTTCATTTTTGATGTTATCTAGACCACAAGCCTTCTATGATTTCATAGATTTGAGCTTTTCATTTAGTTCTTGTTGGGTTATTGGGTAATGTAATGGATTTTAGTTGTTTTTAATGACTGATTCAAGGATGTTCAAATTCTTGAATTTCTAATTGGTTCTATTGTAAGTCTTTTTGTGGGATGTTTTGTAGAGATTATCAAAATAAGTTTTCCAAATTCATTCAAATTCCTACACAATTATTATTATAATACCAGTGCCAATAAAATAAAGAATAGTTGTAAACAAATTCATAAGAATGGAATAAGATTGCACAAAAAATAAGTACAATGCAATCTGCAACCCTGTGTGTGTGTGTGTGTGTGTGTGTGTGCATGTGAATTAAAGGGTCTGTCTAGCCCAGTAGTCTGCATACTAGATGCAGTAGTTGGCACACCTCTCCTATCTCTGATTGTTCTAGGTGTCTTTTGCCAGAGGTTACATCAGCATATGTATGCTGATGATCTGAATGATACATGGTGTGGACTGCATCATGTGGTGTACTTCCCTGAAGGACAGTGTTCTGCCCGACCCTGGAGTAGTGGTCAGAGCTGTGTTGTGATGGGCCAGGTCCAGTAGAGCTGTGTTGTGATGGGCCGGGTCTGGTAGAGCTGTGTTGTGATGGGCTGGATCTAGTAGTGCTGTGTTGTGATTGGCCTGGTCCAGTAGAGCTGTGTTGTGATTGGCCAGGTCAAGTAGTGCTGTGTTGTGATGGGCCGGGTCTAGTAGAGCTGTGTTGTGATTGGCCAGGTCTAGTAGAGCTGTGTTGTGATTGACCAGGTCTAGTAGAGCTGTGTTGTGATGGGCCTGGTCTAGTAGAGCTGTGTTGTGATGGGCCGGGTCTGGTCTGGTAAATCTGTGTTGTGATGGGCCGTGTCTAGTAGAGCTGTGTTGTGATAGGCCTGGTCCAGTAGAGCTGTGTTGTGATAGACCAGGTCTGGTCTGGTAAATCTGTGTTGTGATGGGCCGGGTCTAGTAGAGCTGTGTTGTGATGGGCCTGGTCTAGTAGTGCTGTGTTGTGATAGACCAGGTCTGGTCTGGTAAATCTGTGTTGTGATGGGCCTGGTCTAGTAGAGCTGTGTTGTGATGGGACGGGTCTGGTAAATCTGTGCTGTGTTGGGCCAGGTCCAGTAGAGCTGTGTTGTGATGGGACTGGTCTAGTAGAGCTGTGTTGTGATGGGACGGGTCTGGTCTAGTAGAGCTGTGTTTTGATTGGACTGGTCTAGTAGAGCTGTGTTGTGATGGGACGGGTCTGGTCTAGTAGAGCTGTGTTGTGATGGGCCTGGTCTAGTAGAGCTGTGTTGTGATGGGACGGGTCTGGTCTAGTAGAGCTGTGTTGTGATGGGACTGGTCTAGTAGAGCTGTGCTGTAATAAGTCGTGTCTGGCTCTTTTCTCCTGGGGATGGTGGGGGTACTGTCGTTTCAGAAAGTGGAGCGGGGGCCTCTGCTGCTGGGGTGATGGGTATGTGGGTCCCTGCCAAGTGTTTCATCCTTTAGGTCCTTGGCAAAGGTTCTGATACTGTCCTGATCAAGATGTGCATTATGGTATAAGTGTTGACATGTCAGAGGGGGGTGGTGAGCTGTTCTGACGTTGAGCAGTGAGGCACAGTCCACAGTGATCTGTTGATTTATATTGTCCATCAACTGTCCTGGGAAGTCTTTTCTTGGTAGGAGGGTGGACACAACTATATTGGTTGTTGGGAACATAGCCTGTGATCGTTCTGCCGCTCTTCTCACTGCCCCAGATACACCTTTGGCATGAAGGTCGTTTGTGCCAGTGTGGATGATGATGTTGTCAGGGGAGTCAATCCTGGTCTGACTGAGTAGCTGCATTGCACTGTCAGTTGTAGGACACCAGAACTTATACACCTGGTGTCTAGGGAATAATCTTTCCTGGACTAAGAACTTCCCATTTGAATCAATAAGGATTGCCTGGGCTGGAGCAGACTGAGAGGCTGGTAGCTTGACCTGGGCTGGAGAAGACTGGGAGGCTGGTAGCTTGACCTGGGCTGGAGCAGACTGTGCTGGAGCAGACTGGGAGGCTGGTAGGTTGACCTGGGCTGGAGCAGACTGGGTAGCTTGTAGGTTGACCTGGGCTGGAGCAGACTGGGTAGCTGGTAGGTTGACCTGGGCTGGAGCAGACTGAGAGGCTGGTAGCTTGACCTGGGTTGGAGCAGACTGAGAGGCTGGCAGCTTGACCTGGGCTGGAGCAGATTGGGAGGCTGTTATTCTGACCTGGGCTGGAGCAGATTGTGCTGGAGCAGACTGGGTAGCTGGTAGTCTGACATGGGCTGGAGCAGACTGTGCTAGAGCAGGCATGTAGGCATGTCCTTGGCTCTGTCTGCTGCAGGTGAGGTAGGTAGAGGGACACTGAGGGCTTCTTGCTGGGTCACAGAGACCGTTGGGGCCTGCTTTTCTCCATCATCTCCCTCCTTTACTTTTTCCTCAGATGAGTTCATCTTCTGCTTTTAGGGTCGCAAACCTATTCTCTAAAGCCTGGAGGCTTGAATCATTGCCTTGTATCAATACAGTTCCATTATTATATAAGTTTACTGTTTTATACGTGTTGATCTGGTCAGCTTCTTCAAAAATGCTGATTTGACATCCTTGGCTGATGCCTCTCTTTTTAGAGAAAGGGAAATGGTTGCTAATAACCCTTTTCCATATGTGACCTCGTTTGGTATTAAATATACAATTTGCTCTTGTTTTGCAACTGGTAATATCTACAAACAGGCATTTATGGTTCTGAGCCATCATCAAACCTTTGAAACTTTTCTTAGCTTTCTCTGTTTGGATGTCTGGTGGGTAAACAATTTCCATAGCAACGCTGGTGATGTTGGCTACAATGCTGCAATAGAAGCCTACCTTTTCCAAAACAGCATTGTTTCTTGTATTATTGTCTCTTGTGTCTTTAGAGGACTGTTTACATTGATATCCTTTGTCTTCTGTCCTTATTTTGTCTTTCTATTCTTTTGTTAACTAGCTATTTTTTGTTAGCTATCTTATTTTAGGAGAGCCCCTAGCAACTGCTTAGCAACTGGTAAAACATTCAGCTAGCTAAGATAACTGTACAACAAAGCCTATCTTCTTCGTTTGTTGCTTGTTTTGTCTCCTATTCATTCTTGCAGTTTTCTTTTGCTCAATTTGGAACTCTGGAATTGATTGACTGTCTCATTAAAATTCAAATCATTTTATAACATTTTTGATATTTCTGGATTTTTTTGTTGTTATTCTGTCTCTGTAACGGCTGTCTTCTGAAATGAACCAAGGCGCAGCAGGTATGTGAATACTCATTTTTTTATTTCAAATAAGGAATAGAGCATCCACAGGAACAACACAAAAGGGTGACACCAGTGACAGTTCTGCAGGCTATAAAAGCAGTGCAAAAAACAACCACCCACAACCCCAAAGAAAAACACACACACCTATATAGGACTTCCAATCAAAGGCAACTCAACACACCTGCCTTCAATTGGAAGTCCCAAATCAACAATCAAACATTCACATACACAAAAACTGTCACGTCCTGACCCCACTACCCCCTCTACTGGTCAGGACATGACAGTACCCCCCCTCAAGGTGCAGACGCCCGGATGCACCTAAAAAAGGAAAACAAGAAAATCCCCAACAAAATTTAACACCTAAACAATAAGGGAGGGAAGGGAGGGTGGCTGCCATCACCGACGGCACTGTGCTACACCCTCCCTCCCCAACCCACCTATCCTGGAGGTGGCTCAGGTGCAGGACGTGGACCTCGCTCCACCTTCGGCGTCGCCCACTTTGTTGGCGCCGATAGCTGCGCCGGGCAGACGGACCACTCTGGCTGGGTCGGAAGACATGCGGGCCACTCTGGCTGGGTCGGAAGGCATGCGGGCCACTTTGGCTGGGCCGGAAGGCATGCGGGCCACTCGGGCTGGGCCGGAAGGCAGGAGGGCCACTCGGGCTGGGCCGGAAGGCAGGAGGGCCACTCGGGCTGGGCCGGAAGGCAGGAGGGCCACTCGGGCTGGGCCGGAAGGCATGCGGGCCACTCGGGCTGGGCCGGAAGGCAGGAGGGCCACTCGGGCTGGACCGGAGGGCAGGAGGACCACTCGGGCTGGGCCGGAGGGCAGGAGGGCCACTCGGGCTGGGCCGGAAGGCAGGAGGGCCACTCGGGCTGGGCCGGAGGGCAGGAGGACCACCCTGGCAGATCAGGGCAGGCGGGCACCTCTGGCAGAACAGGGCAGTCTGGCCACTCTGGCAGAACAGGGCAGTCTGGCCACTCTGGCAGAACAGGGCAGTCTGGCCACTCCGGCAGAACAGGGCAGTCTGGCCACTCTGGCAGAACAGGGCAGTCTGGCCACTCTGGCAGAACAGGGCAGTCTGGCCACTCTGGCAGAACAGGGCAGTCTGGCCACTCTGGCAGAACAGGGCAGTCTGGCCACTCTGGCAGAACAGGGCAGTCTGGCCACTCTGGCAGTACAGGGCAGTCTGGCCACTCCGGCAGTACAGGGCAGTCTGGCCACTCTGCAGTTCAGCGCAGTCTGGCCACTCCGGCAGTTCAGCGCAGTCTGGCCACTCCGGTAGTTCAGCGCAGTCTGGCCACTCCGGCAGTTCAGCGCAGTCTGACCACTCCGGCGACTGTTGACTAGCGGGCAGCTCCGACGACTGTTGACTGGCGGGCAGCTCCGACGACTGTTGACTGGCGGGCAGCTCTGACGACTGTTGACTGGCGGGCAGCTCTGACGACTGTTGACTGGCGGACAGCTCTGACGACTGTTGACTGGCGGGCAGCTCTGGTGACTGTTGACTGGCGGGCAGCTCTGGTGACTATTGACTGGCGGGCAGCTCTGGTGACTGTTGACTGGCGAGGCTGGGCTGACACCCTAGACTCCTGATGCGTGGGGCTGGTATTGGACTTGCCAGCCTGGAGACACGCACCTCCATGCTAGTGCGTCTAGCGGGAAACACCGGACCGAAAGGGCGCACTGGCGGTCTTGAGTGCAGGGTTGGCATCACCCCTTCCGGCTCGATGCTCCCCTTGCCCTGGCACCTGCGGGGCGCTGGTACTGTGCGAACTGGGCTGTGCGTCCGTATAGGCGAGATGGTGCGTACCACAGCGTAACATGGCGCCCTCCACCTCATACGCACCTCCCTGTAATCCCGGGTAGCTGGCTTACGGCTCTTCCCTGGCCTGGCCAAGCTACCCGTGTGCCCCCCCAAAAAAAAATCTTGGGGCTGCCTCTCGGGTTTGAACGCTAGTCGTGTACCTCGGAAACGTTCCCGGTGGTTCCTCTGTCCAGCTGCCTCCGCTCTCCTGAGTGCCTCCACCTGTTCCCATGGGAGGCGATCCCTTCCGGCCAGGATCTCTTCCCAGGTGTAGGCTCCCTTGCCGTCCAGGACGTCCTCCCATGTCCATTCCTCCTTTTTTTTCTCCTGTGGCTTCCTCCTCTTCTGCTGCTTGGTCCTGGTTTGGTGGGTGGTTCTGTAACGGCTGTCTTCTGAAATGAACCAAGGCGCAGCAGGTATGTGAATACTCATTTTTTTATTTCAAATAAGGAGTAGAGCATCCACAGGAACAACACAAAAGGGTGACACCAGTGACAGTTCTGCAGGCTATAAAAGCAGTGCAAAAAACAACCACCCACAACCCCAAAGAAAAACACACACACCTATATAGGACTTCCAATCAAAGGCAGCTCAACACACCTGCCTTCAATTGGAAGTCCCAAATCAACAATCAAACATTCACATACACAAAAACTGTCACGTCCTGACCCCACTACCCCCTCTACTGGTCAGGACGTGACAGTCTCTCACTGTTCAAATAAACCTACCATTAAAATTATAGACTGATCATTTCTTTGTAAGTGGGCAAAGGTACAAAATCAGCAGGGGATCAAATACTTTCCCCCCCACTGTATATATATACTGCTCAAAAAAATAAAGGGAACACTTAAACAACACAATGTAACTCCAAGTCAATCACACTTCTGTAAAATCAAACTGTCCACTTAGGAAGCAACACTGATTGACAATAAATTTCACATGCTGTTGTGCAAATGGAATAGACAACAGGTGGAAATAATAGGCAATAAGCAAGAGTGGTTCAGCAGGTTGTGACCACAGACCACTTCTCAGTTCCTATGCTTCCTGGCTGATGTTTTAGTCACTTTTGAATGCTGGCGGTGCTTCCACTCTAGTGTTAGCATGAGACGGAGTCTACAACCCACACAAGTGGCTCAGGTAGTGCAGCTCATCCAGGATGGCATATCAATGCGAGCTGTGGCAAGAAGATTTGCTGTGTCTGTCAGCGTAGTGTCCAGAGCATGGAGGCGCTACCAGGAGACAGGCCAGTACATCAGGAGACGTGGAGGAGGCCGTAGGAGGGCAACAACCCAGCAGCTGGACCGCTACCTCCGCCTTTGTGCAAGGAGGAGCAGGAGAAGCACTGCCAGAGCCCTGCAAAATGACCTCCAGCAGGCCACAAATGTGCATGTGTCTGCTCAAATGGTCAGAAACAGACTCCATGAGGGTGGTATGAGGGCCCGACGTCCACAGGTGGGGGTTGTGCTTACAGCCCAACACCGTGCAGGATGTTTGGCATTTGCCAGAGAACACCAAGATTGGCAAATTCGCCACTGGCGCCCTGTGCTCTTCACAGATGAAAGCAGGTTCACACTGAGCACATGACAGATGTGACAGAGTCTGGAGACGCCGTGGAGAATGTTCTGCTGCCTGCAACATCCTCCAGCATGACCGGTTTGGCGGTGGGTCAGTCATGGTGTGGGGTGGCATTTCTTTGGGGGGCCGCACAGCCCTCCATGTGCTCGCCAGAGGTAGCCTGACTGCCATTAGGTACCAAGATGAGATCCTCAGACCCCTTGTGAGACCATATGCTGGTGCGGTTGGCCCTGGGTTCCTCCTAATGCAAGACAATGCTAGACCTCATGTGGCTGGAGTATGTTAGCAGTTCCTGCAAGAGGAAGGCCTTGATGCTATGGACTGGCCCGCCCGTTCCCCAGACCTGAATCCAATTGAGCACATCTGGGACATCATGTCTCGCTCCATCCACGAACGCCACGTTGCACCACAGACTGTCCAGGAGTTGGCGGATGCTTTAGTCCAGGTCTGGGAGGAGATCCCTCAGGAGACCATCCGCCACCTCATCAGGAGCATGCCCAGGCGTTGTAGGGAGGTCATACAGGCACGTGGAGGCCACACACACTACTGAGCCTCATTTTGACTTGTTTTAAGGACATTACATCAAAGTTGGATCAGCCTGTAGTGTGGTTTTCCACTTTAATTTTGAGTGTGACTCTAAATCCAGACCTCCGTGGGTTGATAAATTGGATTTCCATTGATTATTTTTGTGTTTTTGTTGTCAGCACATTCAACTATGTAAAGAAAAAAGTATTTAATAAGATTATTTCTTTCATTCAGATCTAGGATGTGTTGTTTAAGTGTTCCCTTTATTTTTTTAAGTGCTGTGAAAAAGTATTTGCCCCTTCCCTGATTTCTTATTTTCTTGCACATATGTCACAATTAAATGTTTCAGATCATCAAACAAATGTTAATATTACACAAAGATAACCCAAGTAAACACAAAATGCAGTTTTTAAGTGATAATTGTATTTATTAAGGGAAAAAAGCTATCCAAACCTTCATGGCCCTATGTGACAAAGTAATTGCCCCCACTTGTTAAATAATGAATTTACTGTGGTTAATCATATTTTTTGGAGTTCAATTTCACTAGCCACACCCAGGCCTGATTACTGCCAGACCTGTTGAATCAAGCAATCACTTACATAGAACCTGTGTGACAAAGTTAAGTAGGCCAAAGAATCTCAAAAAGCAAGACATCATGCCACGATCCAAAGAAATTCAGGAACAGATGAGAAACAAAGTAATTGACATCTATCAGTCTGGAAAGGGTTACAAAGCCATTTCTAAAGCTTTGGGACTTCAGCGAACCACGGTGAGAGCCATTATCCACAAATGGAGAAAATTTGGAACAGTGGTGAACCTTCCTAGGAGTGGCCGGCCTACCAAATACCCCAAGAGCGCAGCGACGACTCATCCAAGAGGTCACAAAAGAACCCACAACAACATCTAAAGAACTGCAGGCCTCACTTGCCTCGGTTAAGGTCAGTGTTCATGACTCAACCATAAGAAAGAGACTGGGCAAAAATGGCATCCATGGCAGAGTTCCAAGGCGAAAACCACTGCTGACCAAAAATAACATAAAGGCTCGTCTCACTTTTGGCAAAAAACATCTTGATGATCCCCAAGAATTTTGAGAAAATATTCTGTGGACTGACGAGACAAAAGTTGAACTTTCTGTAAGGTGTGCGTTCCTTTACATCTGATGTAAAAGTAACACAGCATTTCAGAAAAAGAACATCATACCAAAGGTCAAATATGGTGGTGGTAGTGTGAAGGTCTGGGGCTGCTTTGCTGCTTCAGGACCTGGACGACTTGCTGGGATTGATGGAACCATGAATTCTGCTCTCTACCAAAAAATCCTGAAGGAGAATGTCCGGCCATCAGTTCGTGACCTCAAGCTGAAGCGCACTTGGGTTCTGCAGCAGGACAATGATCCAAAACAGCAAGTCCACCTCTGATTGGCTTTTATTTATTTATTAATTTTTTATTTCACCTTTATTTTGTTCAAATATTTTTTTATTGAACACATACACAAGAATGGTGTATAGGTATAAAAGACAAGTTTACAGTTCTTATCTAAACATAAGAGAACAGACATTAACCAAAAGACCCAGAGTTCTGGGCACAAAACAAATATTACAAAACATACAAAACAAGGACAGCTAGAAAAAAAAAGGAAAAAAAAGGGTCGATGTAGCCCCCCCACTTATACCCCACTTTATCCCCCCTTATTCCACCCTATTCCCCTCCCAACTGCTTGGGTGGCGGGGCCAGCACACGCTGCCCAAAGGTAGATTACCGTATGACAATTGAGAGTGCGTTAAGTGCAAATTCACAGCGCCGCCTGGTCCAAGTAAGAGAGGAAAGGCTGCCAGATTTGATCAAATGTTGATAATTTATTGTTCAAAATATATCTAATTCTTTCTAAGTGTACAGTGTTTGCCAATTTGCTGAGCCATAATTTGGTAGAGGGCGCTTCCCTCTTTTTCCAAAACAACAAGATTAATTTTTTTGCCGAAATGAGACTGTAAGAGATGAGTTGTTTTTGGGAGTTGGTTAATCCGTTTAGGGAATCGGACACTCCCAGGATTATCAGAAGCGGGTCTGGGTTTATTGAAGTCTCCAGAACTTCAGAGAGGACCCCAAAAATTCCACACCAATACCCATACAAGTTAGAGCATAGGGCAAAGCAGTGGAGTAGTGTACCCTGCTCAGCCTGACATTTATCACACATAGGGGATGTCCCAGGAAATATCCTATTCAGTTTGGTTTTGGAATAGTGTAATCTGTGTAATACCTTGAATTGTATGAGACGATGTCTGGAGTTAATGGAGCAGGAGTGGATATACACCAAGCTATCTTCCCAGTCTGTCACCGAAATGTCAGTCCCTAGTTCTTCCTCCCATTTTGCCTCAATGGCATCAGTAGAGGGTGCGCTAACAGATTGAAAAGCATCATATATACGAGATATCAGTTTGTCTGAGGTGGGGCATATTTTTATGCATCCGTCAAACGTGGAAGGTTTAGCATTCCCAAATGTTGGGAGGTATTTTCTAACATAGTCTCCAATCTGTAGGTATCTGAAAAAGTTACTTCTGGGAAGATTATAAGTTTCCCTCAGCGATTCAAAGGAAGCAAAGGTTCCCCCTATATATAAATCCCCTATGGTACTTATCCCCAACTCTCCCCACCGCTCAAAGGTGTTATCAAGGTTAGAGGGGGCAAAGGAGGGATTCCTGGTAACAGGAAGCATGAATGATATTGGTCTAAGATCAAAGTGGACTTTAATTTGCTTCCAGATTCGGACTGTGCTATGTATAATAGGATTGTTACGGTAAAGTGACATCTCCAGATTGACAGGTGACAAAATCACAGCACCAATAGAGAAGGGGTGACACTCCTCTCGCTCCATACTAAGCCAGCTGGATGGCGGGAGTGCGTCATCCAGCAGAAACGTAACAGCGCGGAGGTTGGCGGCCCAGTAGTAAAATATAAAGTTTGGGAGAGACAATCCTCCTTCCATCTTGGATTTACAGAGGTGTTTTTTTTACCTATCCTGTGTGTTTTATAATCCCAGATGAAAGGATTGATAATAGAGTCCAGTTGTTTATGAAAGGATTTAGGTATGAATATTGGGATGTTCTGGTATAGGTAGAGCAGTTGTGGGAGGAAGACCATTTTAATGGCATTAATTCTTCCGAGCAGAGAAATTGGGAGAGTTCTCCAAAATTGTATGTTTGCCTTAAGTTTTTGCATCAGAGAGGGGAAATTCTCTTTAAATAGTAAGGAGTATTGTTTGGTAACTACAATTCCAAGGTAGGTAACTTTATCTGAAGATAGCTTAACTGGAAGATGTTCTAGCCAGGAGGTGTTTTGCAACCGAATGGGCATTAATTCACTCTTGTTCCAATTTATTCTGTATCCCGAGAAGGTACCAAACAAATTAATCACCTCCAGAATAGCTGGAATACTATCTTGGGGTTCTGTTACATAGAGGAGAATGTCATCTGCGTATAGGGAAATCTTATTTAGAGTATGTTTAGTATTATAGCCGTGTATTGCTGCATGAGATCTGATCGCTTGAGCGAGATGTTCAATAATTAGGGCGAAGAGCATAGGCGACAGCGCACAACCCTGCCTTGTCCCTCTGTGATGGTTAAATCGGGGCGACAATGATTGGTTAGTGAGTATTCTCGCACAGGGGTTCCTATATAAAAGCTGGATCCACTTTATGAACCCATCTCCAATATTAAATTTCTGTAGGACCTTGAATAGATAGGGCCACTCAACTTGGTCAAAGGCCTTTTCAGCGTAAAGAGATATAACGGCTAGGTCCACGTTAGGTAACCTCTGAGAATACATAATGTTGAATAGGCGCCTGAGATTGAAGAATGAGTTTCTGTTAGGGATAAAGCCTGTCTGGTCTGAATGGACCAATTTGCCAATTAAAGTGCTCAGCCTGTTAGCCAAAGTTTTTGCTAAAATCTTTTGGTCTGTATTAAGGAGGGATATTGGTCTGTATGACCCTACCTCTTCCGGATCCTTACCCTTCGTATGTATAACTGTAATAAACGCCTCATCCAAAGTGGGTGGGAGCACTCCATCCTCGTTGGCCTGAACCAACATTTTGTGTAGGTAGGGAGAGAGCATGTTGCTGAATGTTTTGTAGAATTCACTCGGGTATCCATCTGGGCCCGGGGTCTTGCCACTCTTTAGAGTTTTTATTGTTTCTGTAATTTCTTCAAGAGATATTTCCTTATTCAGGAAGTTAGAGTCTTCCTGGTTCAGGGCAGGAAGATTACAGTTCTCCAAAAAGTTTTGCATAATTAAGGGGTTAGGGTCCGCTTTAGATGTATATAAAGTCTCATAAAACTGACGGAATCTGTCATTTATGTCTTTGGGGGAAGAGAGTAATTCCCCAGATGCAGATTTAACTTTGTGACTCATACGGTCACTCACATTCTTACGAAGTTGTCTGGCGAGTAGTTTGTGTGGTTTGTCACCAAACTCAAAATATTTTTGCTTGGCATAGAGAAAAGATTTAGCAATTTTAGCAGAGAGGATCTGATTGTATTTAAATTTTAAAGACATAATTTTTTTATGTTTCTCCCTAGATGGGTGTCTAGCATTCTCCCTATCCAGTAAGTGAATTTGTCCCTCCAGTTCTACCAATTCTCTTCTGTTTTGCCTACTCCTGGCAGTCTGAAAGGAGATGATACAGCCTCTCAAATAAGCCTTCAGTGTTTCCCACAATAATGCTGGGGAAGTCTCTGTGTTGTCGTTGGTATCAAAGAAAAATGTAATTTGATCTTTATGATGTTCACAGAATGTTGGTTCAGTGAGGAGCTGAGGATTCAACCTCCAGACCCTCTCGTTTGGTACGATGTCACCCAATCTCAGGGAGAAGGTGAGTGGACTGTGGTCAGAGATTATAATATCATGATACCTCACATTACAGGTATAGGGGAGTAGTTTAGCATCAACCAAAAAGTAGTCAATTCGAGTATAAACATTGTGAACATGAGAGTAAAAGGAGTATTCCCTACCCGTAGGGTTAGAGATCCTCCATATATCATGAGAGTAGAAGGAGTATTCCCTACCCGTAGGGTTACAGATCCTCCATATATCATGAGAGTAGAAGGAGTATTCTCTACCCGTAGGGTTACAGATCCTCCATATATCATGAGAGTAGAAGGAGTATTCCCTACCCGTAGGGTTACAGATCCTCCATATATCATGAGAGTAGAAGGAGTATTCCCTACCCGTAGGGTTAGAGATCCTCCATATATCATGAGAGTAGAAGGAGTATTCCCTACCCGTAGGGTTACAGATCCTCCATATATCATGAGAGTAGAAGGTGTATTCCCTACCCGTAGGGTTACAGATCCTCCATATATCATGAGAGTAGAAGGAGTATTCCCTACCCGTAGGGTTAGAGATCCTCCATATATCATGAGAGTAGAAGGAGTATTCCCTACCCGTAGGGTTACAGATCCTCCATATATCATGAGAGTAGAAGGAGTATTCCCTACCCGTAGGGTTACAGATCCTCCATATATCATGAGAGTAAAAGGAGTATTCCCTACCCGTAGGGTTAGAGATCCTCCATATATCATGAGAGTAAAAGGAGTATTCCCTACCCGTAGGGTTAGAGATCCTCCATATATCATGAGAGTAAAAGGAGTATTCCCTACCCGTAGGGTTACAGATCCTCCATATATCATGAGAGTAGAAGGAGTATTCCCTACCCGTAGGGTTACAGATCCTCCATATATCATGAGAGTAGAAGGAGTATTCCCTACCCGTAGGGTTAGAGATCCTCCATATATCATGAGAGTAGAAGGAGTATTCCCTACCCGTAGGGTTAGAGATCCTCCATATATCATGAGAGTAGAAGGAGTATTCCCTACCCGTAGGGTTACAGATCCTCCATATATCATGAGAGTAAAAGGAGTATTCCCTACCCGTAGGGTTAGAGATCCTCCATATATCATGAGAGTAGAAGGAGTATTCCCTACCCGTAGGGTTAGAGATCCTCCATATATCATGAGAGTAGAAGGAGTATTCCCTACCCGTAGGGTTAGAGATCCTCCATATATCAAATAAGTTCGAATTTTTTATGTAGGTATTTAAGAATTCTCTTGAATAGGAGGTAGGGGTTCGCCGGGTAGAGGATCTATCCAAATATTGGTCTAGCACACAGTTGAGGTCTCCTCCAATGACCAGGTTAGTATGGGAGATATCTGGAATCAGGGCAAGGACTCTTTTGAAAAAAGAGGGGTTATCAATGTTTGGCCCATAGATATTTAGTAGAGTTACAGAAGTAGAGTGGATCTCTCCTATTACGATCACATAACGACCCTCTTTGTCCACAATAGTGGTTTTATGTAGAAAGGGAATTCCTTTCCGTACCAGAATCGCTGTGCCTCTCGTTTTGGCAGAGAAGTTAGAGTGATACACTTGCCCCACCCACTTACATTTAAGTCTGTTATGAGAATTGTTTTTCAAAAAACATGAAAATAAAAATAATAAACACATTGTCTGGCCGATGCCAAAAAAGCACGGCGCGACCTCAAACAAGAGGTAAAACAAAAATAAAATCCCAACTATACGTTCACCTCTCATTATCCTAGAACTTCTACTAACATCTGAACTGAGGAGGCTCCCGCGATTAAAGTGTTCAATTAGCATCTATTAAACCTAAACAGAATAAGTTGCAACTTAAACATATTGTGCACTTAAGCGTCATCTTGGGTCAATCCCTGAGATAAGCAAGATATAGCATCACAAGATTACATTGCTAAGCAATGCCGGTCTAAACATAAACCATCAGCAACCGACATAGACAGCAGTACAATTACATATTGTGGGTTAGGAGATGGGAACAAGGATTTCGATAAATTGAACGTACCCCCAATCAAAAAAATAAAAATTATAAGAATAAAAAATAAAAAAAATACTTTTTTTCCCCCTTCTAAATAAAATTTTTACTAAAAAAACAATAGTGACATATATATATATATATATATATTACACATACATATATATATATATATATATTACACATACATATATATATATATATACACACACATACACACATATACACACATATACACACACATACACATACACACAAACACACACACACACAAACACATACATACATACATACATACATACATACATACATACATACATACATACATACATACATACATACATACATACATACATACATACATACATACATACATACATACATACATACATACATACATACATACATACATACATACACACACTTGTACATATACATACATACATACATACATACACACACGTGCACATATATACACACACACACACACATACGTGCATACCTACCTACACACACCCATGCGCAAGTATATACACGCATACCCACATACGTACACACGTGCATACACATACACACACGTATGCACGTACACACGTGCATACACATACACACGCACATACACTTACGCACATACACATACATCCAAAAATATATACTTATAGAAATAAATATTTAAAAAAATATATATACAGATACACACACACACACACACACACACACACACACATCTACATACACACCCCAGAATAGTAATCTACACTAATTTAAAATATACACATACCTGATACTAAAATGCTAAGAGAAAATAATAATAAAGTACACATAGTAATTATATGTACACACACCTACACAGACACAAGCACCACGGAGGGCTGGTGGGAATCTAATCACACACCTACACAGACACAAGCACCACGGAGGGCTGGTGGGAATCTAATCGTGAGAGCGGGCCAGGCTATGACAAAGGCAGAACAGCACAAAACATCAACTTGCTATCCAGGTGTCTGCGTCTGCCCCTTCCCAGCCATCACCCCCAGACCCCCGCAAGCAATAACTAACTGGTATGGTAATAGGAATAATGTAAGAATTGAAAAATAAATAACGAAATAAAACAAAAATGGGGGGAACATAAGTATATCCATCCGAAAGTGTCAATGATCAGACCTGGAAGGCCTCCCAAACAGGCACCACCCCGAACCCAGTCGGAATTAAAGTGAAACTGACGTTAAATGAGAGCTCTAACCGCCCTCCATTGGTCAGCTCAGCGTGTTACATGTTCGGCAGGCCCTGTCGAGACCGTTTAGTACGGTTTCACCCGTTATGGTATAGTATGGGTTCGAGTCCATGAGCAGACCCTAACCCACAATGACAAGGCACTCTAACCTGTACGGGGGATTGGCGTATATTCCCGGATAAACTTCTCTGCGTCCAAAACCGAGGAGAGGCAAATCTTCTCTCCGGAAGGTGGGGTAATTCTTAGTCTTGCAGGGAAGAGCAAGGTTGGGCGAAGATGGAGTTTGTAGAGTTTGGTCATGACATCTCTGTAGCCGGCGCGGTGCTTTGCCACATCGGGCGCATAATCCTCGTAGACACGTAAGGGGTGCCCTTTATGTAACAGGTTTCCCCTCAATCGAGCCTCGCGCAGGATAAGATCCTTGGTCTTGAAACTGTGACAACAGATGATTACTGGGCGAGGACGTTGGCCCGGTCGAGGCACTGGGACAAGGGCGCGATGTGCATGGTCCAGTTGGGGATCTGAAGCCAAAACATCCGATCCCATTGCATCCTTCAATAGCTTGGCGAAGAAGTCGGTGGGGCGAGAGCCAGCCTCTATCCCCTCTGCCAGCCCAACAACGCGAAGGTTGTGACTTCTGGATCGGCCCTCCAGGTCGACCACTTTCACAGAAAGCCTCTGCACACTATCCTGCAATGACGTGCATAGCTTCTCCAACTCGTCGATCCTACCAGCGTTGAATTCAGAGGCTTTCTCAAGGTCCACAATACTCTGGCCCTGCGAGGCGACCGTTCGAATGGTGCTCTCAATGTTAGTGTCCAGTTCAGCAATAGTAGCCTTAAGCTCCTCAGCTATAGCAACACGTAGTTCTCCCAAAGCCCGGGTAAGTTCTGTAAGTGTCACGTTGTTACCTGTGCCTTCCGCCATGTCTGTCTCGTTGTTTGGCGGGGAGTAGGCCTTCGAAGTGGATTTATTGTTCTTTGGTCGCTTATTACTCGGCATTTTCACATAGAAAGTTACAATATTGTATTAGAAAGAAACGTTTGTTGTAAAAAGTGCTATAAAGTAGGTTAAGTTAGATTATTTCGCAAAAAAGTTGCAGGAGCCTCTCACACACAGCCGTTCACTCCAACATGCTAGCTCCGCCCCCCTATTTCACCTTTATTTAACCAGGTAGGCAAGTTGAGAACAAGTTCTCATTTACAATTGCGACCTGGCCAAGATAAAGCAAAGCAGTTTGACAACATACAACAACACAGAGTTACACATGGAGTAAAACAACATACAATCAATGATGCAGTAGAAAAAAAATATATAATTATAAAAACTAAATGAAGGTTTGGGAGTGGCCTAGTCAAAGTTCGGACTTGAATCCGATTGAGATGCTGTGGCGTGACCTTAAAAAGGCGGTTCATGCTCGAGAACCCTCCAATGTGGCTGAATTAAAACAATTCTGCTAAGAATAGTGGGCTAAAATTCCTCCACAGCGATGTGAAAGACTCATTGCCAGTTATCGCAAACGCTTGATTGCAGTTGTTGCTGCTGAGGATGGCACAACCAGTTATTAGGTTTAGGGAGCAATTACTTTTTCACATAGGGCCATGATGGTTCGGATAGCTTTTTTCCCTTAATAAATAAAATCAGCATTTTGTGTTTCTTTGGGTTATCTTTGTGTAATATTTAAATTTGTTTGATGATCTGAAACATTTAAGTGTGACAACTTGCAAAACAATAAGAAATCAGGAAGGGGGCAAATACTTTCACAGCACTGTATATATATATATCTCACCCCCCACCCCATGGAAGCACGGTTCAGGTGTGCTTTTTCACCGTGTGTGCCAATTCCAAACAGAGTGGATTTGTTATGTTTTGGGGGTTTGAAGGACAAAATGGCCAGTAATTAGAGAGATGACTGTTCCAGTCATGTCCACGAGCCATGTTCGTACCACGTGTCAGCTTGAGTCACGCTTCGTTCCCCTCGTCCTCCTCACTCACAAACAAACACACACACATATACACACACACAAACAGTGACACACACAGTGACACACACAGTGTCACCCACACAGTGACGAGACAGGCAGAGAGAAGGGCACACACACACACACTTCTTCCTCCTGCTGCAGGCACCTCACACACTTATCAAGGTCAGTGGCCGGGGTACATGTCAAGTCCAATCTGATTTTCTACACGTTGTCGTGATGAGCTCCCAAACCAATGTCAGCAAGCGCTGCAGGCTGAAAACAATGACACAGTCCCAAATAGCACCCTATAGGGCTCTGGTCAAAAGTAGTGCACTATATAGGGAATAGAGCCCTATGGTCCCTGGTCAGAAGTAGTGCACTATATAGGGAATATAGTGCTATTTGGGACATAGACAATGACAGCGAGCAGAGCGGTGTGTGCGTCTGTGTGTATGGAGCGCAGGAGGCCTCTCCACTGTCAGGCCACTCCGGTAGGAAAAGAGAAGGGCCACTCAGGGGCCCCTACCGTCCCTCTGATGATGACAGCATGGTGAATGACACATCAGAGCATCACACACACACACACACACACACACACAGCCTCTCTGTGACGACAGGCTTTCTGCTTTTAGTCACCGGAAGCTCAGCTTGTTATTTTACAAGGTCATTAACACACACTACACACACAGTGTCGCACAGAATCACACTACACACACACACACACACACACACACACACACACACACACACACACACACTACAACACACACTACACACACAGTGCAGCACACAATCACACTACACACACACTACTACACACACTACACACACAGTGTCGCACAGAATCACACTACACACACACACACACACTACTACACACACAGTGTCGCACACAATCACACTACACACACACTACTACACACACTACACACACAGTGTTGCACACAATCACACTACACACACAATACACACGCACTACACACAGTGTCGCACACAATCACACACACACTACACACACACTACACACAGTGTCGCACACAATCACACACACACTACTACACACACTACACACAGTGTCGCACACAATCACACTACACACACAAACACACTACACACACGGTGACGCACACAATCACACTACACACACACACGCTACTACACACACACTACATACAGTGTCGCACACAATCACACTACAAACACGGTGATGCACACAAACACACTACACACACACACACACACACCACACATACTACTACACACACACTACACAAACACACTACACACACTACACACACAAATGCACTACACACACACCAACTCAGTGTCACCCGTCAGCTACTTTAGTACATCAAGAAACACAAAACAAAGATAATTATTTATAAATCATCATTACAAGCGTGTTTTAATAAAATCTATATTATTTCAGCCCTGCCTAGGAGTACTTTATGGAGTTAGATCAATTAATCTCAGAGTGTGCTTCTCAAATGGCACCCTATTCCCTATATGGGATCTGGTCAAAAGAAGTGCACTCGGAATAGGGAACTATTTGGGACGTAACCTCTATGTCCATCCCTGGAACCCTGCAGACAACCCCTCTCCATTCCCAGATTAGGAGAGATAATACTTATATTATGATAAAAGCTCTATCTGTGGGGTCGCGTGGAGGTCAACCAACCCTGCACCGGGAGTTCATGCTTAGTCACTTCCCAATTATACTGCAGTGGCACAGACAGAAATTGGCAAATGTACATCAAGGAGCTTCATTACAGAAGGCCGCTCCAGTGGAATGAAGTAGCAGATGAGACAGAAAGAGATCTGGCCCCAGGCGACATGTTAGAGAGAGAGAGAGAGAGATGAGAGAGAGATAAGATGAGAGAGAGAGAGAGAGAGAGAGATCTGGCCCCAGGTGACATGTTAGAGAGAAAGAGAGAGAGAGAGAGAGAGAGAGATAAGATGAGAGAAAGATGAGAGAGCGATCTGGCCCCAGGCGACATGTGAGAGAGAGAGAGAGCGAGAGAGAGAGAGAGAGAGAGAGAGAGATTAGAAAGAGAGATGATAGAGACAGATGAGAGGGGGAGAGATGATAGAGACAGATGATATAGAGAAATGATAGAGAGAGATGATAGAGAGACGATAGAGAGGATAGAGAGGATAGAGAGAGATGTTAGAGAGATAGAGAGAATGAGAGAGAAAGCACAGAGTGAGAGAAAGAGAGAGATGGGGTGAAGGGGGTGAGGAGAAAGAGTGAAAGAGCGAGAGAGAGAGAGAAAGAGAGATGCCTGTGGTGTTCAAATTTATTTATAAAGCCCTTCTTACATCAGCTGATATCTCAAAGTGCTGTACAGAAACCCAGCCTAAAACCCCAAACAGCAAGCAATGCAGGTGTAGAAGCACGGTGGCTAGGAAAACCTCCCTAGAAAGGCCAAAACCTAGGAAGAAACCTAGAGAGGAACCAGGCTATGAGGGGTGGTCAGTCCTCTTCTGGCTGTGCTGGGTGGAGATTATAACAGAACATGGCCAAGATGTTCAAATGTTCATAAATGACCAGCATGGTCAAATAATAATAATCCCAGTAGTTGTCGAGGGTGCAACAGTTCAGCACCTCAGGAGTAAATGTCAGTTGGCTTTTCATAGCCGATCATTGAGAGTATCTCTACTGCTCCTGCTGTCTCTAGAGAGTTGAAAACAGCAGGTCTGGGACAGGTAGCACGTCCGCTGAACAGTTCAGGGTTCCATAGCCGCAGGCAGAACAGTTGAAACTGGAGCAGCAGCACAGCCAGGTGGACTGGGGACAGCAAGGAGTCATCACGCCAGGTAGTTGTGAGGCATGGTCCTAGGGCTCAGGTCCTCCAAGAGAAAGAAAGAAAGAAATAAAGAGAGAATTAGAGAGAGCATACATAAATTCACACAGGACACCGGGTAAGACAGAAGAAATACTCCAGATATAACAGACTGACCCTAGCCCCCCAACACATAAACTAGTGCAGCATAAATACTGGAGGCTGAGACAGGAGGGGTCAGGAGACACTGTGGCCCCATCCGATGATACTCCCGGACAGGGCCAAACAGGCAGGATATAACCACACCCACTTTGCCAAAGCACAGCCCCCACACCACTAGAGGGATATCTTCAACTACCAACTTACCTTCCTGAGACAATGCCGAGCATAGCCCACAAAGATCTCCGCCACAGCACAACCCAAGCGGGGGCGCCAACCCAGAGAGGAAGACCACGTCAGTGACTCAACCCACTCAAGTGATGCACCCCTCCTAGGGACGGCATGGAAGAGCAACAGTAAGCCAGTGACTCGGCCCCCGTAATAGGGTTAGAGGCAGAGAATCCCAGTGGAGAGAGGGGAACCGGCCAGGCAGAGACAGCAAGGGCGGTTCATTGCTCCAGTGCCTTTCCGTTCACCTTCCCACTCCTGGGCCAGACTACACTCAATCATAGGACCTACTGAAGAGATGAGTCTTCAATAAAGACTTAAAGGTTGAGACCGAGTCTACGTCTCTCACATGGATAGGCAGACCATTCCATAAGAATGGAGCTCTATAAGAGAAAGCCCTGCCTCCAGCTGTTTGCTTAGAAATTCTAGGGACAATTAGGAGGCCTGCGTCTTGTGACCGTAACGTACGTGTAGGTATGTACAGCAGGACCAAATCGGAAAGATAGGTAGGAGCAAGCCCATGTAATGCTTTGTAGGTTAGCAGTAAAACCTTGAAATCAGCCCTTGCCTTGACAGGAAGCCAGCGTAGGGAGGCTAGCACTGGAGTAATATGATCACATTTTTTGGATATAGTCAGGATTCTGGCAGCCGTATTTAGCACTAACCTAAGTTTATTTAGTGCTTTATCCGGGTAGCCCGGAAAGTAGAGCATTGCAGTAGTCTAACCTAGAATTAAAAAAAGCATGGATACATATTTCTGCATCATTTTTGGACAGAAAGTTTCAGATTTTTGCAATGTTACGTAGATGGAAAAAAGCTGTCCTTGAAACAGTCTTGATATGTTCGTCAAAAGAGAGATCAGGGTCCAGAGTAACACCGAGGTCCTTCACAGTTTTATTTGAGACGACTGTACAACCATCAAGATTAATTGTCAGATTCATCAGAAGATCTCTTTGTTTCTTGGAACCTAGAACAAGCATCTCTGCTTTGTCCGAGTTTAAAAGTAGAAAGTTTGCAGCCATCCACTTCCTTATGTCTGAAACACAGGCTTCCAGCGAGGGCAATTTTTGGGCTTCACCATGTTTCATTGAAATGTACAGCTGTGTGTCATCCGCATAGCAGTGAAAGTTAACATTATGTTTTCGAATGACATCCCCAAGAGGTAAAATGTATAGAGAAAACAATAGTGGTCCTAAAACGGAACCTTGAGGAACACCGAACCATTCACAGAGACAAACTGATATCTTTCCGACAGATAAGATCTAAACCAGGCCAGAACTTGTCCGTGTAGACCAATTTGGGTTTCCAATCTCTCCAAAAGAATGTGGTGATCGATGGTATCAAAAGTAGCACTTAGGTCTAGGAGGACAGATGCAGAGCCTCGGTCTGACACCATTAAAAGGTCACTTACCACCTTCACAAATGCAGTCTCAGTGCTATGATGGGGTCTAAAACCAGACTGAAGCATTTTGTATACATTGTTTGTCTTCAGGAAGGCAGTGAGTTGCTGCACAACAGCTTTTTCAATTTTTTTGGAGAGGAATGGGAGATTCGATACAGGCCGATAGTTTTTTATATTTTCTGGGTCAAGGTTTGGCTTTTTCAAGAGAGGCTTTATTACTGCCACTTTTAGTGAGTTTGGTACTCATCCGGTGGATAGAGAGCCGTTTATTATGTTCAACATAGGAGGGCCAAGCACAGGAAGCAGCTCTTTCAGTAGTTTAGCCTCTCTAGGGTATGTGGGACGAAATCGTCCCACCTACTCAACAGCCAGTGGAATCCCGTGGCGCGATATTCAAATACCTTAGAAATGCTATTACTTCAACATATGACTATTTTACACCATTTTAAAGACAAGACTCTCCTTTATCCAACCACACTGTCCGATTTCAAAAAGGCTTTACAGCGAAAGCAAAACATTAGATTATGTCAGCAGAGTACCCATCCAGAACTAATCAGACACCCATTTTTCAAGCTAGCATATAATGTCACAAAAAACAAAACCACAGCTAAATGCAGCACTAACCTTTGATGATCTTCATCAGATGACACGCCTAGGACATTATGTTATACAATACATGCATGTTTTGTTCAATCAAGTTCATATTTATATCAAAAACCAATTTTTTACATTAGCATGTGACGTTCAGAACTAGCATTCCCACCGAACACTTCCGGTGAATTTACTAAATTACTCACGATAAACGTTCACAAAAAACATAACAATTATTTTAAGAATTATAGATACAGAACTCCTTTATGCAATCGAGGTGTCCGATTTTAAAATAGCTTTTCGGTGAAAGCACATTTTGCAATATTCTGAGTAGATAGCTCGCCATCACAGGCTAGCTATTTTGACACCCACCAAGTTTGACCCTCACCAAACTCAGATTTACTATAAGAAAAAAATTGGATTACCTTTGCTGTTCTTTGTCAGAATGCACTTCTACTTCAATAACAAATGTTGGTTTGGTTCAAAAAATTCCATAGTTATATCCAAATAGCGGCGTTTTGTTCGTGCGTTCAAGACACTATCCGAAGGGTGACGAAGGGTTACGCGCCCGACGCGTTTCGTGACAACAAATTTCTAAATATTCCATTACCGTACTTCGAAGCATGTCAACCGCTGTTTAAAATCAATTTTTATGCAATTTTTCTCGTAAAAAAGCGATAATATTCCGACCGGGAGTCGTTCTTTTCGTTCAAAGACGAAAGAATAAAAACATGGTGTCGCCTCGTGCATGCGCCTCCAGTCTCTGTTCTCTGATCGACCACTATCCAAATGCGCTACTGTTTTTCAGCCAGGGCCTGCAAAGATATCATTCAGCGTTTTGCCGCCTTCTGAGAGCCTATGGGAGCCGTAGGAAGTGTCACGTTACAGCAGAGATCCTCAGTTTTCAAGAAAGAGAGTGTAGAAGGCCAAGAAATGGTCAGAGGGCACTTCCTATAAGGAATCTTCTCAGGTTTTGGCCTGCCAAATGAGTTATGTTATACTCACAGACACCATTCAAACAGTTTTAGAAACTTTGGAGTGTTTTCTATCCAAAGCCAATAATTATATGCATATTCTAGTTTCTGGGCAGGAGTAATAATCAGATTAAATCGGGTACGTTTTTTATCCGGCCGTGAAAATACTGCCCCCTATCCATAACAGGTTAACAGAACCTGGTATGGGCCTTCCCAACGGGGCTGCTTCCAGTCTTTTCTCCTCAGGGACTGGATCCACACCCAGTCTCCTGGTTGGATTGAGTTAATCACCTTCTCCTGTAATCCACCTGTTGGAAACAAAATCATGTACATACGGGTTTGGTTAACCTGTTAGGGTATAGGGGGCAGTATTGAGAATTTTTTGAAAAAATATGTGCCCATTTTTAACTGCCTCCTACACCTACCCAGTAACTACAATATGCATATACTTATTATATATGGATGGAAAACACCCTAAAGTTTCAAAAACTGTTTGAATGGTGTCTGTGAGTATAACAGAACTCATTTGGCAGGCAAAACCCTGAGACAGATTCTGACAGGAAGTGGATACCTGATGTGTTGAATTGACTTTGAGCCTATGCCATTCAAAAACAAAGGGGGTGAGGAATATTCTGGCACTTCCTATTGCTTCCACAAGATGTCCCCAGCCTTTACAAAGTGTTTTGAGTGTTCTACAGTGAGATCTGACCGAATAAGAGCCATGGAACGTGATGGTCCATTAGACACCTGGCGCGCGATTTGATGGTGGGTACTCTCATTCCGAAACGTTTTAAAAGAAAACCCAATGGTCCGCCTTGAATTTTATTCATGTTCTGGTTAAAAAAGGCCCTAATGATTTATGCGATACAACGTTTGACATGTTTGAACGAACGGAAATATATTTTTTCCGTTCTTGAAGTGAAGTGAAGTCCGGCTGGCTTAGATCATGCGCTACAACACGGAGGTTTTTCGACATAAATGATGAGCTTTTTTGAACAAAACTACATTCGTTATGGACCTGGGACTCTTTGGAAGTGACATCTGATGAAGAGAATCAAAGGTAATGGATTATTTATATAGTATTTTCGATTTTAGATTCCTCCAACATGGCGGTTAGTCTGTATCGCGATGCGTATTTTTCTGGCGCAGTGCTCAGATTATTGCAAAGTGTGATTTCCCAGTAAGGTTAATTTTAAATCTGACAAGTCCATTGCGTTCAAGAGATGTAAATCTATAATTCTTTGAATGACAATATAATATTTTAGCAATGTTTTCTAATATTAATTAATTATTTTGTTGTCATGACGTGACTGCCGGTATTGGAGGGAAACGATTTCCTGAACATCAACGCCATAGTAAAACACTGTTTTTAGATATAAATATGAACTTGATAGAACTAAAAATGCATGCATTGTCTAACATAATGTCCTAGGAGTGTCATCTGATGGAGATTGTAAAAGGTTAGTGCATAATTTTAGCTGATTGTATGGTTTTGGTGAAGCCTGTCTTTGAATCGACAATGCATTGCACACCGCTATTGTCAATGTACTCTCCTAACATAACCTAACTTTATGCTTTCCCCGTAAAACCTTTTTGAAATCGGTAAACGTGGTTAGATTAAGAAGATGTTTATCTTTCAAAGGCTGTAAGTTAGTTGTATGTTTGAGAAATTTGAATTTGTACATTTATTTGGTTTCAAATTTGCCGCTCTTGAAATGCACCTGCTGTTGATAGGGTGCGCCACGGGGGGACGCTAACGTCCCAGGTAGCCTCAAGAAGTTAACAAACAGTCTTCTCATGTGCTCTGCTAGTATTTCTTCAACTTCTATGTCTACCTGTTCTGGTATCTCTAATTCTGGCATTCTATTTGTTCAACCTCATTAGCTAAAATGTCATCCATCATTTAAAGAGATAGATCCTAGTAAACCAACTCTAGGGATAATATCTTGACCTGATATTTTAGCTACCATAATCATGTCCACCAAGTAAGTTGGGAATGCTTCTACCCATTTGCTATACTTATCTATTATTGTTAAACACCCCTTCTTCCCCTCACTTCCGAATAGTTCAATAAGTCCATTTCCAAATGTTGGAATGGATATTCTACAAAAAAATAGTTTAACCTCTTACATCTACACGTTCCGCTAGCGGAACGTCTGCTCCAATATCCAATGATGGGCGGGGCGCGAAATTCAAACTCCTCTAAATCCGAAAACTTACACTTTTCAAACATATGACTATGTTACAGCTATTTAAAGACAAGACTCTCCTTTATCTAACCAAACTGTCCGATTTCAAAAAGGCTTTACAGCGAAAGCAAAACATTAGATTATGTCAGCAGAGTACCCAGCCAGGAATAATCACACAGCCATTTTTCAAGCTAGCATATCATGTCACATAAACCCAAACCATATCTAAATGCAGCACTAACCTTTGATGATCTTCATCAGATGACACACCTAGGACATTGTGTTATACAATACATGCATGTCTGTTCAATCAAGTTCATATTTATATCAAAAACCAGCTTTTTACATTAGCATGTGACGTTCAGAACTAGCATTCCCACCGAACACTTCCGGTGATTTTACTAAATTACTCACGATAAACGTTCACAAAAAGCATAACAATTATTTTAAGAATTATAGATACAGAACTCCTCTATGCACTCGATATGTCCGATTTTAAAATAGCTTTTCGGATGAAGCACATTTTGCAATAATGTAAGTACATAGCCCGGCGTTACAGGGCTAGCTATTTAGACACCCACCCAGTGTAGCCTTCACCAAAATCACATTTCCTATAAGAAAAATGTTCTTACCTTGCTTGTTCTTCATCAGAATACACTGCCAGGACTTCTACTTCAATAACAAATGTAGGTTTGGTCCCAAATAATCCATCGTTATATCCAAACAGCGACGTTTTGTTCGTGCGTTCTAGACACTATCCCAACGCTAAATCTCGGCCACGAGCATGACGCAAAATATGACAAAAAATTTCGAAATATTCCATTACCGTACTTCGAAGCATGTCAACCGCTGTTTAAAACCAATATTTATGCAATTTATCTCGTAGAGAAGCGATAATATTCCGACCGGGAATCTGCCTGTCTGTAAACTGAGGAAAAAAACCAAAAGCCGGGGGCGGGGCGTGTCACGCGCCTAAGGCTTAGTCCATTGACTGACCACTCAGCATTTGCTCTCGTGTGCTTCAGCCAGGGCTTTGAATGACATCATTCCTGTTTTTCCCGGGCTGTGAGACTCCATTGTTGACGTGAGAAGTGTCACGTAAGAGCAGAGATCCTTTGTAAACGACAGAGATAATAAAGAAGGGCAAGAAATGTTCAGACAGGGTACTTCCTGAACAGAAGCATCTCAGGTTTTTGCCTGCCATAGGAGTTCTGTTATACTCACAGACACCATTCAAACAGTTTCAGAAACTTTGGAGTGTTTTCTCTCCAAAGCTAATAATTATATGCATATTCCAGTTTCTGGGCAGGACTAATAATCAGATTAAATCGGGTACGTTTTTTATCCAGCCGTGAAATTACTGCCCCCTAGATGTAACAGGTTAAGTAATTATCCTAACCTGTTCTATCACCTGCTCTACCATTCTTCCCCCCTATTGATACATGGCTCAGCCCATGTATCAATATTGCTGCATATCTAAACAATGTTTTTGGTAAGATTAGTAAATTATCCTTATGTCAGACCTTCTCTTGTAGGATGCCCCCTTTCATTTTCCACATGTCCAATTCTCCCTGGGGCCTTAGTTCTTGGCTCTCCTGTATCAATTCTTTGTCAAGTGTCTTATCTTCTTTAAGATTTATCTGTGCTGCTTTGTATGGTTTTAAATGCCTATGTGCTTGTCTGTGTAAATAGTAACTTTTCTCTCCTTTCCTATCTCTAGTCAATGCTACTATTTTGGCCTGCAATACAGAATAGTGTCTGGGCAATGGTTCAGTGTCTAACACCTTAGTTCCTGAAACCGCTTTCATTCCCCTTTTAGTTAGGGTAACAACGACTTTCAACAAAATCCTCATATCTTTTCCTAGCGAATTTACCAAACATAACTTAAAATCAAAACTAAAATACATGCCAATAGAGCCGATAGTCTCTCCATGAATTAATATCCTAAAGCTAAGTGAACCAAATTCTCTTACTATCTTCTCCTGCTGCCCCCCCCCCTCCTTTCTTCCTGCTACTCCCCAACCCTCAAGGTTTCAGCAGTGCAGGGGAGGACTTCTCTGTCTGTCCTTCCTTCTATCTGTCTGTTGCTCTTTCTCATAACAGTCAGTGATAAATACTGGTTTCCAAATATTAACTAAATGTCTCACTGTCTCCCTGGTTGCACTCCTGGATTTTACAAAAATCAACCTGTCTTAGTATCAAGATTATTGCATCGTTTAGTAAGTTTATCTGTTACTCTCAATGATCCTGGATCACAGATGTCATATTTCCCTGTCTTGTTGGCTTAGAACATGTCCTAAATACTTAACCTAAGTCTACCATTATTCAACTTTTCTTGCTAACTCAATAACCTTGTTCAATAAAAAAATATAATAATACTTATTATATCAATTCCACAGCCTTGTTGTGTTAAATCTCTTCCACTGAATACAACAACAGCTGACTACCTAAAGGAAAATACGTATCTAAATAATGTATAAAAATACTAATTCTGGTCAAAAGATATTCAAATAACATAATCAGATCAAAATGACTAATCTGAACTACTCTACAAAGGAAAATTATTGTACCCTTATCGTCATTCTGTCTTCTCAATGGTTCAAATTACCAATGTGTCTAAAAACTTTAAACTCCATCCTAATTATTAGTTATACAAATTCCCTTAAAATTAGTATAACAAATGACCTTCAATTCACTATCCAAATGGCTTTTCAATGAGGCTGATCAGACCGCAAAGGAAAAGTCACCAGAGAAGTCAAAAGTCATACCACCCTTTCAGAACCGTGTTTCTTACTACATTAGACAAATGAAAGCTAAGAACTTTATCTACATTTTGTATCCCAGGTTCCCAGAACATTCCCTATCAAAAGAATTACACGTGTTTAATTAAAACTCAGAAAACAAAACTTCAACGATTCCATGTGTGTATAACTTCTAAGATTCCATATGTGTAGATTCCATATAGATTCTTCATAGATTCCATATGTTCCATAACTTCTAAGATTCCCTTTAAGATATCGTGGCTTCTAGGTGTACAGAAGGAACACTATTAGCTCTCCAATTTAGCTTCTTGCGATACCTATCGGTTGAGGGACTGTGTTGATCTCCACTAATCATGTCTACCCAGTCTGTGATTTTCCTCCCCTGTGACACCCACTGGCCCATGTCCTCCCACCTTTCTGAGGGCTCCCTGGCGAGAGATACATGGGGGCTCCACCTTTCTCTGAACAATGTCTGGTTCTGTGGAAGTAGCTCCACTTCTGCAGCAACATAAGTGCTGTCATAGTGTAACCACTTTAACCCTATAGTTCTCTCTGGGGTTTTAAGTAATGCTTCCTCATAGACAGGATCTGGACCTGCATGTTTGTTATATCCGAGAGTACAGTGTAAGTCATCGGGGGACATTTTAATGAGTCCTGGAACTAGTTGTTCTGAGAGTTCCATTAAGGTTTTAGGAATATCTGTTATACCCCCCCCCCCTCAGCAAACCCTGACTGTACCAATAACATGGTTCCCCATCCCCACAGACAACCATATTGTCTCTAACAATGTATGCCTTCATTCCCCTCTCAGTGGAAGTGACTGCCACATTTAGTTTCGTCATCACATCTCTGCCCAACAAGTTTACTGGGCATAGTTTAGATATTAGAACAGGCACAGTGGCTTCTCCCCCAGATGACTCATGTTTCAGGGTTGTAGGAGCAGATAACCGTTCCATGAATTGATGTCCTGATGCTGACCGTACTTTTATCTGTTCCCCATTACTTTTTATCCCTTTGGGAGCCTCGTCTGCACAGATTGCTGTGCGACACGCCCCAGTATCACACAGAAATGTAATTCTCTCTCCCATTACTGTTAGTGTCAAATAGGGTTTCTGTTCCTGTTGTAATGCCAAATCAATTGTAGCCAATTCAAAAACTTCACAATCACTGTTTATAACCAAATCCTGAAAATCCTCCTTCCCCTCTACCTCCCTCGGCTCCCTGAGGACCAGCATATGGGGGAGGGGGTAACGGTACGGCCGACACTTGATGTGGTTGTCTCCATCTCACTACCACCACCTCGTTATCTGGGTTTTCCCGCCACCCCTGGTCTGCCAGGGAGGGGTACAATTTGGGCTTAGGTGGTGTCTCTGTGGGAGCCGTGGGAGTCCTCTCCGTCTGAGAGGATTTACTACTCATGTTCATTAAATTACTATCGTAGTTATTCTGCTCCTTCTCACAATCTAGAGTTTTAGAAGGAGTATTTGTATGAATCCTGAATTGTCTTCTTATTCTATGTAATTTTTAAAACTCTGATTCAATTACAATCTGTGTCTACTTGCTATTGATCTCTATGTGTGTGCTGTCTACCGTTATTATCATTGACATAGAATTGAAGAGTAATTACTCGTATGGATCCTGACATATTATTCTTTATATCTCACACGTATATGACCATAAGTTATACTTATTTTCTTGTCGTTTCTTGCGACTTTTGACTGAACAATATATTAATCTCACACGCAAATAATTATCTTTTTTTTTATTCTATGTGTGTGCTTTCAAAACTCTGATTCAATTTACTATGTGCATCTCTTACCTACTGGTAATTTCCTCTAGGATTCCCGTGTCAAGGTTGTCGTTGGTTAAGGAGGACCAAAATGCCGCAGGTATGTGTATGCTCATCTTGACTTTTAATAAATTCCAAAATGAACACCAAAATAACAAAAAAAGAGAACAAACGATCAACAAACAGTCTGGCAAGGCACAAGGCTAAACACAGAACAATCTCCCACAAACACACAGACAAACACACCCAACTAATATAGGACTTCCAATCAAAGGCAACACCACACAGCTGCCTTCAATTGGAAGTCCACCCCAATTAACTCAACATAGAAACAGACTACCTAGACTAAACATAGAATACATGAATCTCAAACAGTGCCCAAAAAACCCCGGAATACTAAATCAAATGCCCTTACTACAAAAACACCACCCTGAACCACATAAAACAAATACCCTCTGCCACGTCCTGACCAAACTACAATAACAATTAACCCTTATACTGGCCAGGACGTGACAGTACCCCCCCTAAAGGTGCTAACCCCGGAAGCACCTCAAAAATAACAAAAACCGAGAACAACAACAAAAAATCCCCCTAACTAAAGGGAGGGAAGGGAGGGTGGCTGCCGTCAACGACGGCACTGTGCTACACCCCCCCCCCCTCCCCAACCCACCTATATCTGGAGGTGACTCTGGTTCTGGCAGTTCCGGGCAGACGACCCACCCCGGCAGCTCTGGGTAGACGGGCCACTCGGGCTGGGCCGGAGGACAGTCGGGCCACTCTGGCAGACCCGGAAGACAGTCGGGCCACTCTGGCAGACCCGGAGGACAGTCGGGCCACTCTGGCAGACCCGGAAGACAGTCGGGCCACTCTGGCAGACCCGGAAGACAGTCGGGCCACTCTGGCAGACCTGGAAGACAGTCGGGCCACTCTGGCAGACCCGGAAGACAGTCGGGCCACTCTGGCAGACCCGGAAGACAGTCGGGCCACTCTGGCAGACCCGGAGGACAGACGGGCCACTCTGGCAGACCCGGAGGACAGTCGGGACACTCTGGCAGACCCGGAGGACAGTCGGGCCACTCTGGCAGACCCGGAGGACAGTCGGGCCACTCTGGCAGACCCGGAGGACAGTCGGGCCACTTTGGCAGACCCGGAGGACAGTCGGGCCACTCTGGCAGACCCGGAGGACAGTCGGGCCACTCTGGCATCTCCGGGCAGTCTGGCCACTCTCGGAGGACAGTCGGGCCACTCTGGCAGACCCGGAGGACAGTCAGGCCACTCTGGCATCTCCGGGCAGTCTGGCCACTCTGGCATCTCCGGGCAGTCTGGCCACTCTGGCATCTCCGGGCAGTCTGGCCACTCTGGCATCTCCGGGCAGTCTGGCCACTCTGGCGGCTCCTGACTAGTGGGCGGCTCTGGCGGCTCCTGACTGACGGGCGGCTCTGGCGACTCCTGACTGACGGGCGGCTCTGGCGACTCCTGACTGACGGGCAGCTCTGGCGACTCCTGACTGACGGGCAGCTCTGGTGACTCCTGACTGACGGGCAGCTCTGGCGACTCTTGACTGACAGGCAGCTCTGGCGACTCTTGACTGACGGGCAGCCCTGGCGACGTCGGACTGGGATGACGCACTTGAAGCCTGGTGCGTGGTGCTGGTACTGGACGTACCAGATTGGGAACACATACCTCCAGGCTAGTGCGGGGAGCTGGCCTGGGGCTCCATTCTTGCCCCGCAAAACTGCCCTTGTGCCCCCCCCAAAAAAATTCTTGGGGCTGCCTCTCGAATTTCCTAAACTCTTCCATCGCCCTGGAAACGCTCCTCCTTAACTCGGCCCATGTCCATCCTTCCTCCTCGTTCCTCTGCTGCTTGGTCCTGGTTTGGTGGGAGATTCTGTCACGGTTGTCGTTGGTTAAGGAGGACCAAAATGCCGCAGGTATGTGTATGCTCATCTTGACTTTTAATAAATTCCAAAATGAACACCAAAATAACAAAAAAGAGAACGAACGATCAACAAACAGTCTGGCAAGGCACAAGGCTAAACAAAGAACAATCTCCCACAAACACACAGACAAACACACCCAACTAATATAGGACTTCCAATCAAAGGCAACACCACACAGCTGCCTTCAATTGGAAGTCCACCCCAATTAACTCAACATAGAAACAGACTACCTAGACTAAACATAGAATACATGAATCTCAAACAGTGCCCAAAAAACCCCGGAATACTAAATCAAATGCCCTTACTACAAAAACACCACCCTGAACCACATAAAACAAATACCCTCTGCCACGTCCTGACCAAACTACAATAACAATTAACCCTTATACTGGCCAGGACGTGACACCCAGAACAATTACTTTTATGACTTTTGATAGATCCATTAGGTCTCACATGTATATGGCTTTTGACCCTCTTATCTATCTCACATGCAATTATCCTCTTAAACCTGTGGAAATTTCCCAATGCGTCTCCTCTCTATGTGGGTGCTCCCACTCTACAATCTATGTGTGTGTGCTGTATTCTATGTCTCCTCTATCTCTCTCAAAACTTTTTCTGTAGAGTTGTCTTTTGACCGGACATTAGGTCGCACACGTATGCAACTATAAGCTTTTCTCCAGGGGTCGTAAAGCCCTAGTTAACGGCCTATTTTTCTGTTGCTCTTTGTAACTTTTGACTTTAATATCTCGTATCTCACTCCGCTATATTAGGTTTCCCTTCTTCAATGAATAATCAGACCTATATGTGCGCCTCCTTAAGATCTGACCATCCCTTTCTATCGTCGTTATTTAGATAGGCGATCTATAGTAATACAATCATGACTCTGACCTCCCTCATAATTGTATTACTATATTTCGCCCTCCAATTTACAAATCTCTCCCTATGTCTTTCAACCCTTTTTTACGTTTTCAGGTCTCACCATAAGCTAGTTTTGTTTTCTGCAGTGGCCACAGTTGCACAGGGTCATTTCGGACCCTGCCTCATCATTTTTGAATTTACAACTATTTCCTGTCTTCCATTTGTATAGAATACTTGGTTGCCTTTAAAACATTTTTCTCTACCCAAACTTATAAAGACAGGTCACCAGCTATAAACTCCGTCCGGATATTTCCAGCGTCTAACACCCAGAGTACATTAAAATCCTCCAATTGCTCCCGCCTTTCACTCTCACGTCAATCGCTTTGCCTTTCACATCAATCGTTTCATCATTTAATGCCAACATACAGGTGTACTACTCATTTCATCATGTACTGCAGACATACAGGTGTATTGCTCAGTTCATCATGTAATGCAGACATACAGGTGTATTACTCATTGCACTATGTAATGCAGACATACAGGTGCTATCACTCATTCATCATTTAATGTAATCATACAGGTGCTATTCCCCAAAACAATGAATAAAGCGCACTGACCTTGTTATTTGCAGCTGAGGTTTCAATGTTGTTAAAATCTCATCACCACCTCTGTCGCATAACAGTTTGCCACCGGCCTGTAAAGAACCCTCAACAAGGGGCCAGGTCTTTAATCTACGGATATTTCATCCGCCCGTGCACGGTTTCAGTGTCTTCCAGGACCTACAGGGGCAGATATTGAGATCCGAGCTCGAAGGATCAATTGTCAAAGGAATTTTCTATCCTGATGATAATAATTAACAATCAATAAGCCTTGACTAATTCCCAAGGTTTGTAAGTCAATGGGTTAATAATTAGGCAAGGACTCAGCTTTCTGCAAAAGGTTCATTTGGCTTTATTCAGAGAACGTCCTGCCCAACATGCACAAAGATGTTCATTTTATCCTCTCTCTCCGCCTACGCACACACATACGCACAAACAGTAGGTGAACAGTATCTCTCCCTTGACCTCAATCACTATCCAGCACTGCCTGTTCCTTTCCCCATAGATTAGGAGAACCTTGAAGGCTACTCCTGGTATCTCACACACACATTTCTCTCCCTCTCCAGCCTCTACTAGACTTTATGGGACTAACGTTCAGCACATTGATTATTCATTATCCATGCTACAGAACTACTAATTAATAATGGATTATTGATTAATTTACCTTTATTAGATAATTTTCTTATCAGTTTATTATCTAGTTCACTTGCTTTGGTAATGTTAACATATGTTTCCCATGCCAATAAAGCCCTTAAATTGAAATTGAAATAAGATATGGGGGTGAAAGGGATGAGGAGAGAGAGAGAGAGACACACAGAGAGATACACAGAGAGAGACAAAGACAGAGAGAGAGAGAGAGCGAGAGACTACAGTAATAGATCAGAGAGAGAGAGAGAGGAAGGAGAGAGAGAGAAGTCTTGATCAGATGAGCTCCTGCATTTTTCAGCATGTTCTTAAAAAAAAGATAGATTTAGAGTGAAATAAACCTGGATTTTTTTGTCAGGAACATACACAGGATGCTACCCTCTACAACATAACAACATAACTTTTACTCCAAATCAAAACTCAAAAACCTACAACTTGGTTTTGGACGGAATTACAGAATCACCTGAAATGCTTACAACTACCAAAGAGTATTATTCCAACACTATACAGCAAATGCTCTGGAAAACAACAGATATCTGAAAACACCATCCAACCTGGAACTGAGTAACGTTTAGTCTGAAGCTATGTTTTATTTCCAAATGTAACGTTTGTCGTCGGGAGACGAGGAAGCGGACCAAAACGCAGCTGGGAGCGAATACATGTTTATTTAACACACTAGAATTAAACATGTACACAAAATCAAGGAAAAACTGCCTATACGTTACGTGCTCAAATAACGAGACAACAACCCACAAACATCGTGGGGGAAAAGGAACTTAAATGTGATTCCCAATCAGACTTCACAAGCGACAGCTATCTGATTGGGAAATCACCCCGAGCCCAACATAGAAATAAAACACAAAGAAAGGCTATAACCAAAACATAGAAAATAAAGCATAGAAATGCCACACCCTGACCAAAATAGCAGAGTTCACCTGGTCAGGGCGTGACAGTACCCCCCCTCCAACGGTGCGTACTCCCAGCGCACCAACCTAAAGTCTATTAGGGGGGGGACCCGGGTGGGCGCCTCACCCTCGGTGGAGGCTCTGGCCCCGGGCGTGTTTCTCCCCCTGCCTCCACCCTAGCCCTACCCCTCTGGCCCGGACTGAACCACTGTGGAGCGGCATGCTCAGGCTCCGGAGCGGAGCAGTCGACCGGAACATGATTGGGCACCGGTGGACCAGACACGGGCCGTGCCGGACTGTGGACACGCACCGTGGGCTTGGTGCGGGGAACAGGAACGGGCCGGACAGGACTGTGGACACGCACCGTGGGCTTGGTGCGGGGAACAGGGACGGGCCGGACAGGACTGTGGACACGCACCGTGGGCTTGGTGCGGGGAACAGGGACGGGCCGGACAGGACTGTGGACACGCACCGTGGGCTTGGTGCGGGGAATAGGGATGGGCCGGACAGGACTGTGGACACGCACCGTGGGCTTGGTGCGGGGAACAGGGACGGGCCGGACAGGACTGTGGACACGCACCGTGGGCTTGGTGCGGGGAACAGGGATGGGCCGGACAGGACTGTGGACACGCACCGTGGGCTTGGTGCGGGGAACAGGGATGGGCCGGACAGGACTGGGGACACGCACCACTAACCTGGTGCGGGGAGCAGGGACGGGCCGGACAGGACTGGGGACACGCACCACTAACCTGGTGCGGGGAGCAGGGACGGGCCGGGCCGGACTGGGGACACGCACCACTAACCTGGTGCGGGGAGCAGGGACGGGCCGGGCCGGACTGGGGACACGCACCACTAACCTGGTGCGGGGAGCAGGGACGGGCCGGACAGGACTGGGGACACGCACCACTAACCTGGTGCGGGGAGCAGGGACGGGCCGGACAGGACTGGGGACACGCACCACTAACCTGGTGCGGGGAGCAGGGACGGGCCGGACAGGACTGGGGACACGCACCACTGACTTGGTGCGGGGAGCAGGGACGGGCCAGACAGGACTGGGGACACGCACCACTAACCTGGTGCGGGGAGCAGGGACGGGCCGGACAGGACTGGGGACACGCACCACTAACCTGGTGTGGGGAGCAGGGACGGGCCAGACAGGACTGTGAACACGTACTGGTGACCTGAAGCGTGGAGCCGGTTTAGCCACTCGTCCTGGCTGGATGCCCATCCTAGCACGGCATGTGCTGGGCATGTCCACCGGACGCACTGGGCTGTGCGGGCGCACTGGCGACACAGCGCGCAACTCCGCATACCATGGCTTGGTGCGGGGAGCAGGGACGGGCCGGGCAGGACTGTGGACACGCACCGTGGGCTTGGTGCGGGGAACAGGAACGGGCCAGACAGGACTGTGAACACGCACTGGTGAACTGAAGCGTGGAGCCGGTTTAGCCACTCGTCCTGGCTGGATGCCCATCCTAGCACGGCATGTGCTGGGCATGTCCACCGGACGCACCGGGCTGTGCGGGCGCACTGGCGACACAGCGCGCAACTCCGCATACCATGGCTCCTCCTCCAGATCTTCCCTCTGCAGGTCCTCAATCAACTGCCTCATCATCTTCGTCTCTTCCTCCGCCATCATCCCCCATGAGAGCAGTGGTCTGAGCTCTTCCTCTGCCCTTCCGGACCACCCCATTAGCCCCCCCAAAAAAATTTCTTGGGGGTGTTTTCCGGGCCTCCTCGACCGCCGCCTGCGACTCCGTCTACCGGCTGGCTTTACCTCCTCGACCTGGGAATCCTTCCGCCAGGGTCCTTTCCCCGACATGATCTCCTCCCAGGTCCAGAACTCCTTTCCCTCGCGAGCCCATCTCTCGCGCTCCTTTTCCTCCCGCTGCTTGGTCCTGGTTCGGTGGGTTGTTCTGTAACGTTTGTCGTCGGGAGACGAGGAAGCGGACCAAAACGCAGCTGGGAGCGAATACATGTTTATTTAACACACTAGAATTGCCTATACGTTAAAAACTGCCTATACGTTACGTGCTCAAATAACGAGACAACAACCCACAAACATCGTGGGGGAAAAGGAACTTAAATGTGATTCCCAATCAGACTTCACAAGCGACAGCTGTCTGATTGGGAAATCACCCCGAGCCCAACATAGAAAAAAAACACAAAGAAAGGCTATAACCAAAACATAGAAAATAAAGCATAGAAATGCCACACCCTGACCAAAATAGCAGAGTTCACCTGGTCAGGGCGTGACACTAAAAGCCAAGAAGAAAAATACATTACATTACTTTATAAGGACTGAATGCTAAATTAAGGCTGCCAAGCTTGATACAACTTCAATTAGCACTGACATGTCAAGTGAGAGGTGTCAAAGCCCTTTAGCCCAACAATGGCAGGAGAGTCGCACAGTCTACTCCAACCAAATGGAGAGGCCTTAGAAGCTGCCTCCTGCTGTTCAGAGGTAATTAATATACAGTACCCTGTGTATGTAAAGAATGATAAGGCAAGAAAATATCACAAAATGAAGCTCCTTATGGAAAATCAAGAGTCTTTTTACTGACTATTATAAAAATGGGAACATCAGCAACCTCAGCAACCTCATCTTCCACACAAACCATCCCCTGGCATGGCACAGTGCTATATTAGCACACTACCCCTGTTAAGAGAGGGGGTGTTAACGAGGGGTGGAAACTCAGGATACTAGACAACGAGGACTCTGAGTCAGCTAATCTAAATCTCTATACGTCTGGAACAGTATTGGTACAGGGCAACCCCAAACAGTTTCAGCTGGACCTTCAAAGAATTAGCCCAGCAGGAGAAGCTCTCCCTTGAGAAAGATACCCCCACCCCGAGCGGGTCAGACCAGACGTCTTCATTATATAACCCCACAGACAGGCAACCCCAAGCGGAAAGTCAACCTCCCAGTACAGAGTACTACCCCCGCATTGAAATGAAAGATACATTTACCCAGCTGGAGGTAAGGCAGGTGGAGCTGGAACAGCAGGTGATTACACTCCAGTCAGCAAAGACCCAGACAACAGTCCAGCACAACAACACCCCCTTAACCAGACCCGGAGAGCTGGAGGTGGAGAGAGACATATCTGCACTCTGGACTATGGTGAGACAACTTCAATTATTTAAAAAGCAAGAGCAGGAGAAGAACAGAGCACTAGAGGAGAGAAGGTTGACGACATCCGATCCTCATTTCTGAAGTCAAACGACACCGCTGGTCCTGCTCACATTGCCCTACCCTATGCTTTGACCTCTTTCTCCCCTCTCTCTCCAGATGAAATCTTGTGACTTGTGACGGCCGGCCGCCCAACAACCTGCCCTCTTGACCCTATCCCCTCCTCTCTTCTCCAGACCATTTCCGGAGACCTTCTCCCTTACCTCACCTCGCTCATCAACTCATCCTTGACCGCTGGCTACGTCCCTTCCGTCTTCAAGAGAGCGAGAGTTGCACCCCTTCTCAAAAAACCTACACTCGATCCCTCCGATGTCAACAACTACAGACCCGTATCCCTTCTTTCTTTTCTCTCCAAAACTCTTGAGCGTGCCGTCCTTGGCCAGCTCTCTTGCTATCTCTCTCAGAATGACCTTCTTGATCCAAATCAGTCAGGTTTCAAGACTGGTCATTCAACTGAGACTGCTATTCTCTGTGTCACGGAGGCTCTCCGCACTGCTAAATCTAACTCTCTCTCCTCTGCTCTCATCCTTCTAGACCTATCTGCTGCCTTTGATACTGTGAACCATCAGATCCTCCTCTCCACCCTCTCCGAGTTGGGCATCTCGCGGCTCACTCTTGGATTGCGTCCTACCTGACAGGTCGCTCCTACCAGGTGGCGTGGTGAGAATCCGTCTCCGCACCACGTGCTCTCACCACTGGTGTCCCCCAGGGCTCAGTTCCAGGCCCTCTCCTATTCTCGCTATACACCAAGTCACTTGGCTCTGTCATATCCTCACATGGTCTCTCCTATCATTGCTACACAGACGACACACTATTAATCTTCTCCTTTCCCCCTTCTGATAACCAGGTGGCGAATCGCATCTCTGCATGTCTGGCAGACATATCAGTGTGGATGACGGATCACCACCTCAAGCTGAACCTCGGCAAGACGGAGCTGCTCTTCCTTGCGGGGAAGGACTGCCCGTTCCATGATCTCGCCATCACGGTTGACAACTCCATTGTGTCCTCCTCCCAGAGTGCTAAGAGCCTTGGCGTGACCCTGGACAACACCCTGTTGTTCTCCGCTAACATCAAGGCAGTGACCCGATCCTGTAGGTTCATGCTCTACAACATTCGCAGAGTACGACCCTGCCTCACTCAGGAAGCGGCACAGGTCCTAATCCAGGCACTTGTCATCTCCCGTCTGGATTACTGCAACTCGCTGTTGGCGGGGCTCCCTGCCTGTGCCATTAAACCCCTACAACTCATCCAGAACGCCGCAGCACGTCTGGTGTTCAACCTTCCCAAGTTCTCTCACGTCACCCCGCTCCTCCGCACACTCCACTGGCTTCCAGTTGAAGCTCGCATCTGCTACAAGACCATGGTGCTTGCCTACGGAGCTGTGAGGGGAACGCACCTCCGTACCTTCAGGCTCTGATCAGTCCCTACACCCAAAGAAGGGCACTGCGTTCATCCACCTCTGGCCTGCTCGCCTCCCTACCTCTGCGGAAGCACAGTTCCCGCTCAGCCCAGTCAAAACTGTTCGCTGCTCTGGCACCCCAATGGTGGAACAAGCTCCCTCACGATGCCAGGACAGCGGAGTCAATCACCACCTTCTGGAGACACCTGAAACCCCACCTCTTTAAGGAATACCTGGGATAGGATTAAGTAATCCTTCTAACCCTCCCCCCTACCCTCCCCCCCAAAAAAGATATAGATGTACTACTGTAAAGTGGTTGTTCCACTGGATATCATAAGGTGAATGCACCAATTTGTAAGTCGCTCTGGATAAGAGCGTCTGCTAAATGACGTAAATGTAAATGTAAATGAGAGGATCATACTGCTGGAGGAGATGTTGAGGGGGATGGCGTGACAGAGAACAACCCACTAGAGAGATGGCCACCCCCGCAGAGAAGCCAGGAGAACAGCCCACCTCAGCTCCCAACAAAAGTCTCGACACCACAGCAGAACAGTCCACCCCAGACCCTGACCACGTCAACATCACAGCAGAACAGACAAATGAAGAACCCCAAGCCCAGGGGATCTCACCCCCTCTGAGTACCCCCCTTGTCAGCCACCCTGATAGCCCTCCTGACAACCCCCCCACACCCACTGAGGACATACACAAGACACAGATTGTACTCCTTATGGACTCAAATGGGAAATATATACAAGAAAATAAACCTTTTCCCAAACACAGAATGTCTAAACTCTGGTGTCCAAACACCCAGCGCGCCCTAGACCTTCTGTCTGAGAACCAACTAGGTTCACCCAGCCACATAATAATACACACAGGCACAAACGACCTGAGAGCACAGCAGGAAAGGGTGGCCACAGCACTCAAGGGAGTGATTGAAAAAGCTTATTCTACTTTCGCCAATGCACAAGGGGTTATCTCCCCCTGCTAACACGAAAATACTTCCACCCTGCTACCATACAGTGGGTAAACACAAGTATTTCCCATGACGGTGCTTCAAAACCAAATGTTTTCCTGACCCACCCCTCCACCGTGGACTTGAACAGACTTTATGACCAGGTCCACCTATACAAGGCAGCAGTGCCCACCTTCACCCGGACTCTAAAGGACATCGCTCTCAAACACAGCCCCAACACTTCACACAGGAGCAACAGATCAATAGACACCGCTCCCAGACCAGTGGGACACTCTCCCAGACCTGCGGGACCCCCCCCAGACCTGCGGGACCCCCCCCCGGACCTACACATAGAGGACCTACATCCAGACCACAACACCACCAGCCACATCCACACCCCCACCCCAACCAATCAACACCCCCCCAAGTCAACCATGCCCACACCCCATATAGGCCCCCTCAGATCAGATGTATGCTCCTCCTGTCCACCCCATGCACCCCACTCCCGCAAAGAGGGCCTCAACATGGAAGTCACATATACGCCCAGGCTGTGAGCAGGCAAACAGGCCCAACCCCCACTCTTACACTAGCCCAAACCAATGGAATGTACCAGATGCTCAGCAGGCTCTGCTCACACTTACTGGTCTGAGGCCAAACCACACGACTAACAACATTGGACACTTTATGGAACACAAAGCCTTCACTATCTCATCCTAGAATATCCGAGGCCTGAGGTCATCTGCCTTTGGCCTAAAGAGCAGGAACCTGGACTTCATCAAAGAAATCTGAAATACAGACATTGTCATCCTACAAGAAACATGGTATAGAGGAGACGGACCCACTGGTTGCCCTCTAGGTTACAGAGAGCTGGTAGTCCCATCCACCAAACTACCAGGTGTGAAACAGGGAAGGGACTCAGGGGGTATGCTAATTTGGTATAGAGCAGACCTAACTCTCTCCATTAAATTAATCAAAACAGGAACATTTTACATTTGGCTAGAAATTCAAAAGGAAATGATCTTAACAGAGAAAAATGTCCTCCTGTGTGCTACCTATATCCCCACACTAGAATCCCCATACTTTAATGAAGAAGCTTCTCCATCCTGGAAGGGCAAATCAATCAATTCCAGGCCCAGGGACATGTACTAGTCTGTGGCAAACTAAATGCCAGAACCGGACAAGAACCTGACACCCTCAGCACACAGGGGGACAAACACCTGCCTGGAGGTGACAGCATTCCCTCCTCCATATACCCCCCTAGGCACAACTATGACAACATAACCAACAAAAATGGGTCACAACTCCTGCTGCTCTGTCGCACGCTGGGTATGTACAGTACATAGTCAATGGGAGGCTTCGAGGGGACTCCTGCAGTAGGTACACCTATAACTCATCTCTTGGCAGTAGGACTGTAGACTACTTTATCACTGACCTCAACCCAGCGTCTCTCAGAGCATTCACAGTCAGCCCACTGACACCCCTATCAGATCACAGCAAATTCACAGTCTACTTGAACAGAGCAATACTCAATCATGAGGCATCAAAGCCAAAGGAACTGAATAATACTAAGAAATGCTATAGATGGAAGGAATGCAAAACCTACCAAAAAACAATTAGGCAAAAACAAATTCAATCCCTTTTAGACAACTTCCTGGACAAAACGTTCCACTGTAATGGTGAAGGTGTAAACTTGGTAGTAGAACATTTTAACAGTATATTTGACCTCTCAACTTCCCTATCAAATCTAAAAATCTCAAATAAAAAAACGAATAAAATGAACAACAATGACAAATGGTTTGATGAAGAATGCAAAAATCTAAGAAAGAAATTGAGAAACCTGTCTAACCAAAAACATAGAGACACGGAAAATCTGAGTCTACGCCTTCGCTATGGTGAATCACTAAAGCAATACAGAAATACACTATGGAAAAAGAAGGAACAGCACATCAGAAATCAGCTCAATGTAAATGAAGAATCCATAGACTCTAACCACTTCTGGGAAAATTGGAAAACACTAAACAAACAACAACACGAATAATTATCTATCCAAAATGGAGATGTATGGATAAACCACTTCTCCAATCTTTTTGGCTCTATAACAAAGAACAAACAGCAAAAACATATACATGATCAAATACAAATCTAAGAATCAACTATTAAAGACTACCAGAACCCACTGGATTCTCCAATAACATTGAATGAACTACAGGACAAAATAAAATTCCTCCAACCCAAAAAGGCCTGTGGTGTTGATGGTATCCTCAATGAAATGATCAAATATGTAGACAACAAATTCCAATTGGCTATACTACAACTCTTTAACATCATCCTTAGCTCTGGCATCTTCCCAATATTTGGAAACAAGGACTGATCACCCCAATCCACAAAAGTGGACCCCAATAACTACCATGGGATATGGGTCAACAGCAACCTCTGCATTATCATTAACAGCAGACACGTACGTTTCCTCAGAGAAAACAATGTACTGAGCAAATGTCAAATTGGTTATTTACCAAATTACCTTACGAAAGACCACGTATTCGCCCTGCACACCCTAATTGACAAAATAAAACTAAACAAAGGCAAACTCTTCTCATGCTTTGCTGATTTCAAAAAAGTCTTTGACTCAATTTGGCATGAGGGTCTGCTATACAAATTGATGGAAAGTGGTGTTGTGGGAAAAAAATACAACATTATAAAATCCATGTACACAAACAATAAGTGGGCAGTTAAAATAGGCAAAAAACACACCCATTTCTTCCCACAGGGCCATGGGGTGAGACAGGGATGCAGCTTAAGCCCTACCGTCTTCAACAAACATATCAACGAATTGGCAAGGGCACTAGAACAGTCTGCAGCACCCGGCTGATGATCTGGTGCTTTTGTCACCAACCAAGGAGGGCCTACAGCAGCATCTAGATCTTCTGCAAAGATTCTGCCAGACCTGGGCCCTGACAGTAAATCTCAGTAAGACCAAAATAATGGTGTTCCAAAAAGGTCCAGTAGCCAGAACAACAAATACAAATTCCATCTAGACAACGTTGCCCTAGAGCACACAAAATAAACTATACATACCCTGGCCTAAATATCAGCGCCACAGGTAACTTCCACAAAGCAGTGAACGAGCTGAGAGACAAGGCAAGAAGGGCCTTATTTGCCATCAAAAGGAACATAAAATTCGACATACCAATTAGGATCAGGCTAAAAATACTTGAATCAGTTATAGAACCCATTGCCCTTCATGGTTGTGAGGTCTGGGGTCCACTCACCAACCAAGAATTCACAAAATGGGACAAACACCAAATGAAGACCCTGCAAGCAGAATGCTGCAAAAATATCCTCCGTGTACAATGTAGAACACCAAATAATTAATGCAGAGGAGATTTAGGCCGATACCCGCTAATTATGAAAATCGAGAAAAGAGACGTTAAATTCTACAACCACCTTAAAGGAAGCGATTCCCAAACCTTCCATAACAAATCCATCACCTACAGAGAAATTAACCTGGAGAAGAGTCCCCTAAGCAAGCTGGTCCTGGGACTCTGTTCACAAACACAAACACACCCCACAGAGCCCCAGGACAGCAACACAATTAGACCCAACCAAATCATGAGAAAACAAAAAGATAATTACTTGACACATTAGAAAGTATTAACAAAAAAACAGAGCAAACTAGAATACTATTTGGCCCTAAACAGAGAGTACACAGTGGCAGAATACCTGACCACTGTGACTGACCCAAAATGAAGGAAAGCTTTGACTATGCACAGACTCAGTGATCATAGCCTTGCTATTGAGAAAGGCCGCAGTAGGCAGACCTGGCTCTCAAGAGAAGACAGGCTATGTGCACAATACCCACAAAATGAGGTGGAAACTGAGCTGCACTTCCTAACCTCCTGACAAATGTTTGACCATATTCGAGACACGTTTCCTTCAGATTACACAGATCCACAAAGAATTCGAAAACAAACCCAATCTTGATAAACTCCCATATCTACTGGGTGAACTACCACAGTGTGCCATCACAGCAGCAAGATTTGTGACCTGTTGCCATAAGAAAAGGTCAACCAGTGAAGAACAAACACCATTGTAAATACAACTCATATGTATGTGTCACGTCCTGACCAGTAAAAGTGGTTGTTTGTTATTGTAGATTGGTCAGGGCGTGGCAGGGGGTGTTTGTTTAGTGTGTTTCGGGGTTTTTGGTTGATGTTCTGTTTTCTATTTCTATGTGGGTTTTCTAGTTTTCTATGTCTATGTTAGTTTTGTCAATGACCTCCAATCAGAGGCAGCTGCTTGTTGTTTTCTCTGATTGGAGCCCATATTTAAGTGTGTTTGTTTTCACTTGTGTTTGTGGGTGTGTCACGGTTGTCGTCGGTGATGGAGGACCAAAACGCAGCAGGTATGTGTATGCTCATCTTGAGAATTTATTAACTTCAAAAAATGAACGTACAAAATAACAAAACAAAAGAACGAACGAACAACTACAAACAGTCTGGCTAGCATAGGCTCAACACAGAACAATCACCCACAAATACCAAACACAAACACACCCTACTATATGGGACTCTCAATCAAAGGCAGATAGACAACACCTGCCTTCAACTGAGAGTCCCAACCCCAATTAACCAAACATAGACATACACTCACTAGACTCCACATAGAAATACTTAAACATAAACCAAAACCCGGAATTACTAAATCAACCACCCTTTTAACAAAACACACCACCCTGAACCACATAAAACAAATACCCTCTGCCACGCCCTGACCAAACTACAAAAACAATTAACCTTATACTGGCCAGGACGTGACAGGGTGGTTGTTTCCTCGTGTAGTCTGAGCACCTTAGAGGGACTGTTTTTCGTCGTTTGTTTTGTATGAGTATTTTTTTCCCTTCTAAATAAAAAGAAGATGAGCACCTTAACCGCTGCATATTGGTCCGATGATTTCTCCTCCTCAGACGACGAACTTTATGACAATATGCTTATTTATTTTCCCTTTTGTACTTTAACCATTTGTACATCGTTACAACACTGTATATATACATAATGACATTTGTAATATCTTTATTATTTTGGAACTTCTGTGAGTGTAATGTTTAGTGTTCATTTTTATTGTTTATTTCACTTTTGTATATTATCTACTTCACTTGCTTTGGCAATGTTAATATATTTCCCATGCCAATAAAGCCCCTTGAATTGAAATGAGAGAGACAGAGAGAGAGAGACAGAGAGCGAGAGAGAAAGCACAGAAAGAAACTGAAATAACAGCTTGTTCATAAGGTGCTGGGTAAGAGTCGATCCCTCACTGTGTGGCTCATGTACACTCACTGGACAATTTATTAGGTACACCAATCTAGTACCAGGTCAGACCACCCTTTGCATCCAGAACAGCCTGATTTTTTTCGGGGCATTCTACAAGGTGGCATCACACAGTTACTGCAGATTGGAGGGCGGTACATTCATGCTGTGAACAGCCTGCTCCATCTCATCCCATTATGTTCTATTGGGTAGAGGTCTGGGGACTGACCAGGACACTCGGTAAACTGAACGAGCTGTCACGTTCCAGGTGATGTTTTCCCAATCCTCAGTGTTGGTGACCGTGTGTCCACTGGAGCCGTTTCTTGTTGTGTTGTTGTCTGCTGTAATAGCCCAACCATGAGTGCTTCTTTCACATGCATTGCTTGCTGTTTGGGGTTTTAGGCTGGGTTTCTGTACAGCACTTTGAGATATCAGCTGATGTACGAAGGGCTATATAAATACATTTGATTTGATTTGATTTGATTGACGGGTTGAGCATTCCGAGATGCCGTTCTGTACACCACTGTTGTACCGGGCCGTTATTTGTCTGTTTGTGACCCACCTGTTAGCTTACACGATTCTTGCCATTTTCCTTCGACCTCTCTCGTCAACGAGCTGCTTTCGCCCACAGGACTACCATTGACCTGATTTTTTTTTGTTTGTCGCTCCATTCTGTCAGTAGGAGCGAACCAATTTCGTGAATGCGATGGTGTACCTAATAAAAATGGCTGGTGAGTGTATATTTGCTTAACTACGGACGGTCCTCAAAGATGAATAAGTTCCCCTGGTAAACAGAGAGGTCCAGAGACACACAGCGGGAGAACGCCATGCAAATACTAGAATAGAGAAATTAGAAAAATATCCTGAAATGAAAATGCATTCCAAATGGCATCCTATTCCTTATATAGTGCCCATAAGGTTCTGGTTAACAGTTGTGTACTATATAGGGAATAGGGTATAATATAAGACACATCCAGAACATGGAAGCCTACTAGCTGATGATGATGATGATGATGATGATGATGATAAGTGGTGAATAAGCAGTCTGGCATATTTTACTGTTTGGCTTCTATTTATCCATAACTCTACCTCCCTCCTCGCTCCTCCCTCCTCCCCCTTCTCATAGCCCAGGGGCCCCCAGATAGCTATTAATTATTACATCTTGTGGATAAGAGGAGCCCAAGAGCCCCACTTTGGGAGTTGACCCGGCGAGCCCCTCTGTCTTTCTGTCTTTCCTCAACATCCAACAGCTGCCAGTCTTCACTAGGAGGAGGGGGAGAAGAGAAGAGGAGAGGGGAGAGAGAACGAGAGGAGAAGAGGCAGCATAGCAGGCAGTTTCGCATGGCAGGTTCCAGGAGGGCAATTACACAGGCCAGATGAGACGAGGAGACAGCGAGCAGAGTAGTAGCAGCCCCACTGACTGTTTGGGATTTGAGCCGCTTCAGACTGACTGCTTGCCATTAACACTATAAGATATTACTTTCTCCGTCTCTCTTTTTCTCTCCCTCTCTCTCCGTCCTGCTGTCTCTCTCTCTCTTTCCCTCCCTCCCTCCCTCCCTCTCCTCTTCTTCTCCCTCCCTACAGGGCTCCATACTGTGGACATTTACTTGTATTTTGCGATCCTTTGACATGGCTGTGCAAGTAAAAATTATATTTGGTTGCACTGGTGCAAGCTGCACATTCTACCTGGTCACCTCAATAAAACATTTCCTATTTTTGGGACGGATAAAACCATGAATTTGTAAAACAGTAAAGTGTATTATCCTTATGATTCCTGTAAAAAAAAGGTGTCTGCCCAGATGCCTGTTTCACTGGGACCGTCCCCTTGTGATTGAATAACATTTCAAATACAATCGCGGGAGAAGAGGGTCTCAGTTTCTGTAGGTATAATTATTTTTTCTAAATGATCATTATTGAGCTAAAACCAAACTGTTTTTCTATCATGAAATCTGGAAAATTGCACATTGGCCAATGCATGTGCACTAGGCCTCATTGCAAAGGTGAGGAGTATTTCTGTCTGTAACGAAACCCTTTTGTGGGGAAAAACTAATTCTGATTGGCTGGGCCTGGCTCCCCAGTGGGTGGACTTGGCTCCCCAGTGGCTGGGCCTGGCTCCCCAGTGGGTGGACTTGGCTCCCCAGTGGCTGGGCCTGGCTCCCCAGTGGGTGGACTTGGCTCCCCAGTGGGTGGGCCTGGCTGCCAAGGAGTTGGGCATATGCCCTCCAAAGCCCAGCCACGCCTCCACCCCTACCCAGTCATGTGAAATCCATAAATTAGGGCCTAATGAATTTATTACAATTGACTAATTTCCTAATATGAACTGCAACTCAGTAAAAACCTTTGAAATTGTTGCATGTTGCGTTTATATTTTTGTTTAGTATAATATTAGTGGACATAAAGAGGAAAACAAATTCAGCACTATAGAGCTCGCTAGCTTGTAGTCAAGAAATGAGTTACCTCTGGTTCGTTAGGCCATTCTAACGGGGGAAATGAATGGGGAAAGAATTGGGTTTGGGATAAACACCAAAAATAAGGTCTGAGGTTAACACGGGCTTAGGAGATCTAATCCGTGTTGTTCTATGAGATAATATTATTCTGTTAACGTGACCTATATGAATTATGATGCTTTCATGTACTTTATGTGCTTGTTTTGATTACATAAATGCTTTCACAGTGAAGTATCCCTCTATAACAGTTATCACCGTGAGGTAGCCCTCTATAACAGTTATCACAGTGAGGTAGCCCTCTATAACAGTTATCACAGTGAGGTAGCCAGTTATCACAGTGAGGTAGCCCTCTATAACAGTTATCACAGTGAGGTAGCCCTCTATAACAGTTATCACAGTGATGTAGCCAGTTATCACAGTGAGGTAGCCCTCTATAACAGTTATCACAGTGAGGTAGCCCTCTATAACAGTTATCACAGTGATGTAGCCAGTTATCACAGTGAGGTAGTCAGTTATCACAGTGAGGTAACCCTCCATAACAGTTATCACAGTGAGGTAGCCCTCTATATCAGTTATCACACTGGGGTAGCCAGTTATCACAGTGAGGTAGCCCTATATAACAGTTATCACAGTGAGGTAGCCCTCTATAATAGTTATCACAGTGAGGTAGTCAGTTATCACAGTGAGGTAGTCAGTTATCACAGTGAGGTAGCCCTCTATAACAGTTATCACAGTGAGGTAGCCCTCTATAACAGTTATCACAGTGTGGTAGCCCTATATTTAAACATTTTTATTTATTTTTCACCTTTATTTAACCAGGTAGGCAAGTTGAGAACAAGTTCTCATTTACAACTGCGACCTGGCCAAGATAAAGCAAAGCAGTGTGACACAGACAACAACACAGAGTTACACATGGAGTAAACAATAAACAAGCCAATAACACAATAAACAAGTCAATGACACAGTAGAACAAAAAGAAAATCTATATACAGTGTGTGCAAAAGGCATGAGGAGGTAGGCAACAAATAGGCCATAGGAGCGAATAATTACAATTTAGCAGATTAACACTGGAGTGAGAAATGAGCATATGATGATGTGCAAGTAGAAATACTGGTGTGCAAAAGAGCAGAAAAGTAAATAAAATAAAAACAGTATGGGGTTGAGGTAGGTAGATTGGGTGGGCAACTTACAGATGGACTATGTACAGCTGCAGCGATCGGTTAGCAGCTCAGGTAGCTGACGTTTAAAGTTGGTGAGGGAAATAAAAGTCTCCAACTTCAGCGATTTTTGCAATTCGTTCCAGTCACTAGCAGCAGAGAACTGGAAGGAAAGGCGGCCAATGAGGTGTTGGCTTTGGGGATGATCAGTGAGATATACCTGATGGAATGTGTGCTACGGGTGGTTGTTGTTATCGTGACCAGTGAACTGAGATAAGGCGGAGCTTTACCTAGCATAGACTTATAGATGACCTGGAGCCAGTGGGTCTGGCGACGAATATGTAGCGAGGGCCAGCCGACTAGAGCATACAGGTCGCAGTGGTGGGTGGTATAAGGTGATTTGGTGACAAAACGGATGGCACTGTGATAGACTGCATCCAGTTCGCTGAGTAGAGTAATGGAAGCTATTTTGTAGATGACATCACCGAAGTCAAGGATCGGTAGGATAGTCAGTTTTACTAAGGTAAGTTTGGTGGCGTGAGTGAAGGAGGCTTTGTTGCGAAATAGAAAGCCGATTCTAGATTTGATTTTGGATTGGTTTTTGTTTAATATGAGTCTGGAAGGAGAGTTTACAGTCTAACCAGACACCTAGGTATTTATAGTTGTCCACATATTCTATGTCGGAACCGTCCAGGGTGGTGATGCTAGTCGGGCGGGCAGGTGCGGGCAGCGAACGGTTGAAAAGCATGCATTTGGTTTTAATAGAGTTTAAGAGCAGTTAGAGGCCCCCATAGAGACTGCCAGAGGTCCGGACAACATGCCCTCCAATTTGACACACTGAACTCTGTCTGCAAAGTAGTTGGTGAACCAGGTGAGGCAGTCATTAGAAAAACAAAGGCTATTGAGTCTGCCGATAAGAATACGGTGATTGACAGAGTGGAAAGCCTTGGCCAGGTCGATGAAGAAGGCTGCACAATACTGTCTTTCATCGATGGCGGTTATGATATCGTTTAGTACCTTGAGCGTGGCTGAGGTGCACCCGTGACCGGCTCGAAAACCGGATTGCACAGAGGAGAAGGTCCGGTGGGATTCGAAATGGTCAGTGATCTGTTTATTAACTTGGCTTTCGAAGACTTTAGATAGGCAGGGCAGGATGGAAATAGGTCTGTAACAGTTTGGGTCTAGGGTGTCATCCCCCTTTGAAGAGGGGGATGACCGCGGCAGCTTTCCAATCTTTAGGGATCTTGGACGATACGAAAGAGAGGTTGAACAGGCTGGTAATAGGGGTTCCAACAATGGCGGTGGATAGTTTTAGAAAGAGAGGGTCCAGATTGTCTAGCCCAGCTGATTTGTACAGGTCCAGGTTTTGCAGCTCTTTCAGAACATCTGCTATCTGGATTTGGGTGAAGGGGAAGCTGGGGAGGCTTGGGCGAGTAGCTGCAGGGGGCGGAGCTGTTGGCCGGGGTTGGAGTAGCCAGGAGGAAGGCATGGCCAGCCATTGAGAAATGCTTATTGAAATTTTAGATTATCATGGATTTATCGGTGGTGACCGTGTTACCTAGCCTCAGTGCAGCTGGGAGGAGGTGCTCTTGTTCTCCATGGACTTTACAGTATCCCAAAACTTTTTGGAGTTAGAGCTACAGGATGCAAATTTCTGCTTCAAAAAGCTAGCCTTTGCTTTCCTGACTGACTGCATGTATTGGTTTCTGACTTCCCTGAACAGTTGCATATCGCGGGGACTTTCGATGCTATTGCAGTCCGCAACAGGATGTCTTTGTGCTGGTCAAGGGCAGTCAGGTCTGGAGTGAACCAAGGGCTATATCTGTTCTTAGTACTGCATTTTTTGAACGGGGCATGCAAATCTAAGATGGTGAGGAAATTACTTTTAAAGAATGACCAGGCATCTCGACTGACGGGATGAGGTCAATATCCTTCCAGGATACCCGGGCCAGGCCGATTAGAAAGGCCTGCTCGCAGAAGTTTTTTAGGGAGCGTTTGACAGTGATGAGGGGTGGTCGTTTGACCGCAGACCCATAGCGGATACAGGCAATGAGGCAGTGATCGCTAAGATCCTGATTGAAAACAGCAGAGGTGTATTTGGAGGGCAAGTTGGTCAGTATAATGCCTATGAGGGTGCCCATGTTTATGGATTTAGGGTTGTACCTGGTGGGTTCCTTGATGATTTGTGTGAGATTGAGGGCATCTAGCTTAGATTGTAGGACTGCCGGGGTGTTAAGCATATCCCAGTTTAGGTCACCTAACAGAACGAACTCTGAGGCTAGATGGGGGCGATCAATTCACAAATGGTGTCCAGGGCACAGCTGGGAGCGGAGGGGGGTCGATAGCAGGCGGCAACAGTGAGAGACTTATTTCTGGAGAGATTCATTTTTAAAATTAGAAGTTCGAACTGTTTGGGTATAGACCTGGAAAGTATGACAGAACTTTGCAGGCTATCTCTGCAGTAGATTGCAACTACTCCACCTTTGGCAGTTCTATCTTGACAGAAAAAGTTGTAGTTGGGTATGGAAATCTCAGAATTTTTGGTGGCCTTCCTAAGCCAGGATTCAGACACGGCAAGGACATCAGGGTTGGCGGAGTGTGCTAAAGCAGTGAGTAAAACAAACTTAGAGAGGAGGCTTCTGATGTTGACATGCATGAAACCAAGGCTTTTTCGATCACAGAAGTCAACAAATGAGGGTGCCTGGGGACACGCAGGGCCTGGGTTTACCTCCACATCACCCGAGGAACAGAGGAGGAGTAGGATGAGGGTACGGCTAAAGGCTATCAAAACTGGTCGCCTAGAGCGTTGGGGACAAAGAATAAAAGGTGCAGATTTCTGGGCGTGGTAGAATAGATTCAGGGCATAATGTGCAGACAGGGGTATGGTGGGGTGCGGGTACAGCGGAGGTTAGCCCAGGCACTGAGAGATGATAAGAGAAGTTGTATCTTTGGACATGCTGGTTATAATGGGTGAGGTCATCGCATGTGTGGGAGGTGGGACAAAGGAGGTATCAGAGGTATGATGAGTGGAACTAGGGGCTCCATTGTAAACTAAAACAATAATAACTAACCTAAACAACAGTATACAAGGCAAGCAAACATTTGAGAGAGACATACAGCTAGGCATAAAGCAATCACAGGTGTTGATTGGGAGAGTTAGCTAGACAACAACGGGTAAGACAACAGCTGATCAGCTAAAACAACAACAACAGGTAAAATGGCGATGAATGGGCAGAGAGTGTCGGTTAACTACACATAGAGCCTGAGTTCGTGGCTGGGGCCGACAGATAAACAAAATATAAACAGAATGGAGTACCGTGATTAATGGACAGTCCAGCAGGCATCAGCTATGTAGCCAAGTGATCATAGGGTCCAGGGGACAGCAATAGATGGAACAGGGAAGCCGCGGAGTAGTCGCTACTACGCTAACACGCGTGCGACACGGCGTTTAACCTCTCTGGGCTAGCGTCCCACCTACTCAACAGCCAGTTGAATCCCGTGGCGCGTTATTCAAATACCTTAGAAATGCTATTACTTCAATTTCTCAAATATATTACTATTTTACACCATTTTAAAGACAAGACTCTCGTTAATCTAACCACACTGTCCGATTTCAAAAAGGCTTTACAACGAAAGCAAAACATTAGATTATGTCAGCAGAGTACCCAGCCATAAATAATCAGACACGCATTTTTCAAGCTAGCATATAATGTCACATAAACCCAAACCACAGCTAAATGCAGCACTAACCTCTGATGATCTTCATCAGATGACAATCTTAGGACATTATGTTATACAATACATGCATGTTTTGTTCAATCAAGTTCATATTTATGTTATCCTCTTGACGGTCTACGGGACGAACATCCAGCGAAAAACTCCTATCGACATTAGCATAACGAAATGTAATGAATTTTTTTTTTCAAATATAGGACTGTCTCATATCGTTTTATAGATACACCTCTCCTGAATCGACCCACGTTGTCCGATTTCAAATTTCAAAAAGGCTTTAGAGGAAAAGCAAAACATTAGATTATGTTAGAGGAGTATATCGTAAAAGTAGCCACATAGCCATTTTCCGACCAACCACATGCAACACAAATAACCAAAAAACAGCTAAATGCAGCACTAACCTTTTACAAACTTCATCAGATGACACACCTAGGACATCATGTTACACAATGCATGCATTCTTTTGTTCGATAAAGTTCATATTTATATATAAAAACAGCATTTTACATCGCCACGTAACGTTGACTAACTATTTTCCCTCAAATGCATCCGGGGAAACAGTGCTACAATTTACTCAATTACTATTCGAAAACATTTTTAAAATGTAATATTGTAATTCTAAGATTTATAGATGAATATCTCTTGAAAGCACCTGTAATACCAGATTTAAAAATAACTTTACTGGGTAATCACACTTTGCGATAAAAGGGGATGCAATACTTAGAAAATTACCTAGTAAATACAGCTCTGCGCCATCTTGGAACAATCGCATATCACATCTAGTCTTGTATACTATTGTCAATAATCCCTTACCTTTGGTTGTCTTCATCAGAAAGCACTTCCAGGAATCCCAGGTCCACAACAAATGTATTTTCGTTCGAAAAAGTTCATCCTTTATGTTCCATTAGCTTGTTGTTGTTAGCGCGTCTGAAGGCTGATCCAAAAGCTCCGTCGGGTGCGGGACAGCTATTTCGACAAAAAAACATTTTTTTCCCATTTACGTTCGTTCAAACATGTCAAACGTTGTATAACATAAATCTTCAGGGCCTGTTTCAACAAGAGAGCCAATAAGATTTGAGGGGGACGATTGTATTGTGTTTCAAAACGTTTCGAAAGGGGAGGGTAGACAGGGCCGCCGGCGTCATAATGGTGATGGCCCTCCTCATGTGACCAATTTCAACAGCGTCTCATTCATTCAGTTTCCACAGTAGAAGGCTCAAACCACTTTGTAAAGACTGGGGACATCTAGTGGAAGCAATAGGATGTGCTCAATGAACCATAGCTCACGGTGTGATTAATAGGCAAAGATGTGAAGTTGAGTCCACAATTCAGAATTCCACATCCTGTTACGATCGGTCTCAGGGTTTTGACTGCCATATGAGTTCTGTTATACTCACAGACACCATTCAAAGAGTTTTAGAAACTTTAGGGTGTTTTCTATCCACAAGTATTTATTATATGCATATCCTAGCTTCTGAGTGTGAGTAGTAGGCCGTTTAAAATGGGCACACATTTTTTTCTAAATGCGCTGTGGCGCCCCCTATCCTAGGGGAATGCCAAGTTATACAATACATGCATGTCTGTTCAATCAAGTTCATATTTATATCAAAAACCAGCTTTTTACATTAGGAGGTGACTAGCATATGACTAGCATTCCCACCGAACACTTCCGGTGAATTTACTAAATTACTCACGATAAACGTTCACAAAAAACATAACAATTATTTTAAGAATTATAGATACAGAACTCCTATATGCACTCGCTATGTCCGATTTTAAAATAGCTTTTCGGTGAAAGCACATTTTGCAATATTCTAAGTAGATAGCCCGGCATCACAGGGCTAGCTATTTAGACACCCAGCAAGTTTAGCACTCACCAAAGTCAGATTTACTATAAGAAAAATGTTATTACCTTTGCTGTTCTTCGTCAGAATGCACTCCCAGGGCTTCTACTTCAATAACAAATGTTGGTTTGGTCCCAAATAATCCAATGTTACATCCAAATAGCTGCGTTTTGTTCGTGCGTTCAAGACACTATCCGAAAGTGTAAATAAGCACGACGCATTTCTTGACAAAAAAATTCTAAATATTCCATTACCATACTTCGAAGCATGTCAACCGCTGTTTAAAATCAATTTTTATGCAATTTTTCTCGTAAAAAAGCGATAATATTCCGACCGGGAAATTGTTTTTTAGTACAAAGAGAGCGAAAGTAAAAGCATGGGATCCCCTCGTGCACGAGCCTCAGTCTGATGGCCCTCTGATCGACCACCATCCAAACACGTTAACGTTTTTCAGCCAGCGGCTGGAATTACATCATTCAGCTTTTTCCCGGGTTCTGAGAGCCTATGGGAGCCGTAGGAAGTGTCACGTTACAGCAAAGATCCTAAATTTTCTTTAAACAGAGCCAAGAAGCTCAAGTAATGGTCAGAGAGGGTACTTCCTGTTTGGAATCTTCTCAGGTTTTTGCCTGCTATATGAGTTCTGTTATACTCACAGACACCATTCAAACAGTTTTAGAAACTTTAGGGTGTTTTCTATCCAAAGCTAATAATTATATGCATATTTTATTTCTGGGCAGGAGTAGTAACCAGATTAAGGAGTAGTAACCAGATTAAATCGGGTACGTTTTTTATCCAGCCGTGCAAATACTGCCCCCTATCCCCAACAGGTTAAAGTTAGTAGCCCGGGGCTAGTAGAAGCATCTGCTCCGACGTCCGACGGAGGCCGGTTGAAGGCACAGCGGATGGAGTATTCGTCGGCAGACCAGTCGTGGTGGTGCGGCGGGGCGCCGTGTCAACAAAGGATCCAAGCCAGATGGCGAAAGAGGTATTGTAGTCGTAGTAATTTAGTTTGCTAGCCGGGAGATGCGCCTGGCTCACGGCTAACTGGTGCTAGCTTCGGGGCAGGGGCCTTAGCCACTATAGCCACTCAGTAGCATCGGTGATCCAGTGCCAAGGTCCAGAGCTTACGGCGAGGATCCGGTGGAGTAGTGGGATCTAGCCGTGTTTGGGTGGAGTCCGGGTGAACAACTGAGTAGGCCGGGAGGTGGGCCTCAGGGATCGCTGTGAAGATCAGGAGTAATGGTCCTGGGATTACGGCAGGAATCCGGCGTTGTAGTGGAGAGACAGTCCGATACTGGTAGGCTGGCGAGTATTATCCAGGCTAAAAAAAGGTCTGGTATCCGTGCAGAAGGTAAAGGCTGCTTGCAGTGGCTAACAATGACTAAATAGCTAATTAGCTGGTTAGATTCTGATGGCTAGGTGGTTCTTGCTATAAGGTCTAAAAATTAAAAATAATAGCGGTTCAGTATCACATTGGGTGAGACAGGTTGTCACGTCCTGACCAGTATAAGGGTTATTTGTTATTGTAGTTTGGTCAGGACGTGGCAGAAGGTATTTTGTTTATGTGGTTCAGGGTGGTGATTTATTTAGTAGGGTGTTGGTTTAGTTAGTTCCGGGTTTTTGGGGTTATGTTCTAGGTTTGTATTTCTATGTGGTCTCTAGTCTTTTGTATTTCTATGTCTAGTTTATTGGGGTTGGACTCTCAATTGGAGGCAGGTGTTTTCTAGTTGCCTCTGATTGAGAGTCCTATATATGGGTATGTGTTTGGTTAAGTGTTTGTGGGAGATTGTTTCTTGTTTTGCCTGTGTGAGCCTGACAAGACTGTTTTGTTGTTCGTGCGTTCTTCATTTTGTTATTTTGGTGTTCTCTTTATTTTAAAATAAATAACAAGATGAGCATCCACATTCCTGCTGCGTTTTGGTCCTCTATTCCCGACGACAGCCGTTACACAGGTTACCGGAAGGTATAATTGAATAAAAATGGAAAAGAGATTGAAAATAAAATGGAAATATATACAAAAAAAGACAAAAAATACAAAAGTACACGAGAGGACAAACAAAACATGTCTGCACTGCTACGCCATCTTGGATCAATATAACAGTTATCACAGTGATGTAGCCAGTTATCACAGTGAGGTATCCCTATATAACAGTTATCACAGTGAGGTAACCCTCTATATAGTGAAGTAGCCCTCTATAACAGTTATCACAGTGATGTAGCCCTCTATAACAGTTATCACAGTGATGTAGCCCTCTATAACAGTTATCACAGTGATGTAGCCCTCTATAACAGTTATCACAGTGATGTAGCCAGTTATCACAATGAGGTAGCCCTATATATCAGTTATCACAGTGAGGTAGCAAGTTATCACAGTGAAGTAGCCAGTTATCACAGTGAGGTAGCCCTCTATAGCAGTTATCACAGTGAGGTAGCCCTCTATAACAGTTATCACAATTATGTAGCCTGTTATCACAGTGAGGTAGCCCTATATAACAGTTATCACAATGATGTAGCCCTCTATAACAGTTATCACAGTGTTCCAGTTCACTTGAGTTTACGCTTTAAAACAAGGGCACTGAAGTCTCCTTGCACGCACGCAGGCACGCACACACACACACACACACACGCACACGCACACGCACACATACACACGCGCACACACATATACATACACACACACACGCACACGCACACACACACACACAAACACACCTCAGGGTCCTCTAGAGATGTACGTGCAAAATGACGACCACGTTATATACTTATCAAGCCGGCTAAATTTAATAGGCTATTTATAGAGGACTAATATAGCCTCCTCAGTGAAGGGACTCTGTTCTGGTGCTGAGTTGGTCAGGGAAAAGGACAGGCTGTTCCATCTCACTCATTCTCTCTCTTGCTCACACACACACACACACACACACACACACACACACACACACACACACACACACACACACACACACACACACACACACACACACACACATCTCTCCCTCTCTGTCCCTCTCTCATACACAACTAGCCACACACCCCCACGCTGCTCTGTCCTCAAGAATCCAGTCAGAGGGGAAACAATCTTCTGGTTGGTTTATATAGTTAAAAACAACAACACAACATCTGTCCTTTAGGCCCCTGTCATGACTGACACGTTATATAACAGAGAGATAGCGGGGGTTGGGACAGAGCGACAGGGGCCCCTCAAGGAGCCCTGACATTGATGAGGTCTGGCAGATTCCATTAAATCACTCTTTCCAGTAAAGTGCCAGCCATCAAAACCAACCGACCGAGGAGTTTTCAGTCAATCAGGTAACACACAGCCGGCAGCTTTTTCTCCTTCCTCTTAGGGGGTTGAGCTTCTGGTCAATAGCTAGTTGATCAGTTCAATTTCATGCACAGTTAGCCAGGTTGGGGGCTAGGGCACCTCTCCCTCCGCTCGGCTCCGCTAGCAAAGGGACTGCATATGTTGTTGTTGTTTTTCCCCTTCCTTGGGAGGGTTGATAAGTGGGGATTGGGACCTGGAATGTGGGTGGAGTTAAGCATTACATACTGTGTGGCTTTCGAAGAGAAGGGCTAGTATACAGGTAGTGTGGCCTGTTTTGACACTGTTACTCTTCTCACCTCGCCAGTTGCCACCATGGATCCCTGCCAAAGCCATTAACAGTCTCTGTTGATACGGGAGACAGCAAGAGAGAGAGAGAGAGAGAGAGAGAGAGAGAGAGAGAGAGAGAGAGAGAGAGAGAGAGAGAGAGAGAGAGGAGAGAGAGAGAGAGAGAGAGAGAGAGAGAGAGAGGAGAGAGAGAGAGAGAGAGATAGAGAGGAGGAGAGAGGAGAGAGAGAGAGGAGTGGAGAGAGAGAGGAGAGAGAGAGAGAGAGAGATGAGAGAGAGGGAGAGAGAGAGAGAGATAGAGAGAGAGAGAGAGAGAGAGAGAGAGAGAGAGAGATAGAGAGAGAAGAGAGAGAGAGCGATAGATGAGATAGGAGAGAGAGAGCAGAAGGAGGAGAGAAGAGAAGATAGAGGAGAGTAGAGATGATGAGAAGAGAGAGAGAGAGAGAGAGAAGCGACAAGAGAGAGAGAGAGAGAGAACGAGAGACAGAGAGAGAGACAGTAAGAGAGACAGAGAGAGAGACAGTAAGAGAGACAGAGAGAGAGACAGTAAGAGAGACAGAGAGTAAGAGAAACAGAGACAGTGAGAAAGATGGACAGAGACAGAGAGAGACAGACAGACACTGACAGACACAGACAGAGACAGAGCGAGATAGACAGAGGATCAGACAGAGAAATAGACAGACACAGACAGACAGAGATAGTCAGAGAGAAATACAGAGAGAGACAGATATAGACAGAGAGACAGACAGACACAGACAGAGACACAGACAGAGAGAGAGAGAGAGAGAGAGAGAGACAGACAGACAGACAGACAGACAGACAGACAGACAGACAGACATACAGACAGACAAAGACTGAGAGATACAGACAGACAGACAGACAGACAGACAGACAGACAGACAGACAGACAGACAGACAGACAGACAGACAGACAGACAGACAAAGACTGAGAGATACAGAGAGACAGAAAAAAAAAGACAGACAGACAGACAGACAGACAGACAGACAGACAGACAGACAGACAGAGACTGAGAGATACAGAGAGAGACTGAGACAGACAGACAGACAGACAGACAGACAGACAGACAGACAGACAGACAGACAGACAGACAGACAGACAGACAGACAAAGACTGAGAGATACAGAGAGACAGAAAAAAAAGACAGACAGACAGACAGACAGACAGACAGACAGACAGACAGACAGACAGACAGACAGACAGACAGACAGACAAAGACTGAGAGATACAGAGAGAGACTGAGACAGACAGACAGACAGACAGACAGACAGACAGACAGACAAAGACTGAGAGATACAGAGAGAGACAGAAAAAAAGACAGACAGACAGACAGACAGACAGACAGACAGACAGACAGACAGACAAAGACTGAGAGATACAGAGAGAGACAGAAAAAAAAGACAGACAGACAGACAGACAGACAGACAGACAGACAGACAGACAGACAGACAGACAGACAGACAAAGACTGAGAGATACAGAGAGACTGAAAAAAAAGACAGACAGACAGACAGACAGACAGACAGACAGACAGACAGACAGACAGACAAAGACTGAGAGATACAGAGAGAGACTGAGACAGACAGACAGACAGACAGACAGACAGACAGACAGACAGACAGACAGACAGACAGACAGACAGACAGACAGACAAACAGACAGTCAGACAGACAGACAGACAGACAGACAAAGACTGAGAGATACAGAGAGAGACAGAAAAAAAAGACAGACAGACAGACAGACAGACAGACAAAGACTGAGAGATACAGAGAGAGACTGAGACAGACAGACAGACAGACAGACAGACAGACAGACAGACAGACAGACAGACAGACAGACAGACAGACAGACAGACAGACAAAGACTGAGAGATACAGAGAGAGACAGAAAAAAAAAAGACAGACAGACAGACAGAAAGAGAAAGACTGAGAGATACAGAGAGAGACAGAAAAAAAAAGACAGACAGACAGACAGAAAGAGAAAGACTGAGAGATACAGAGAGAGACAGAAAAAAAAAGACAGACAGACAGACAGAAAGAGAAAGACAGAGAGAGACAGACAAAGACAGACAGGCAATTGAGGTAGATATGTACACTACCGGTCAAAAGTTTTAGAACACCTACTCATCCAAGGGTTTTTCTTTATTTTTACTATTTTCAACATTGTAGAATAATAATGAAGACATCAAAACTATGAAATAACACTTATGGAATCATGTAGTAAGACAGACAGACAGACAGACAGACAAAGACTGAGAGATACAGAGAGAGACTGAGACAGACAGACAGACAGACAGACAGACAGACAGACAGACAGACAGACAGACAGACAGACAGACAGACAGACAAAGACTGAGAGATACAGAGAGAGACAGAAAAAAAAGACAGACAGACAGACAGACAGACAGACAGACAGACAGACAGACAGACAGACAGACAGACAGACAGACAAAGACTGAGAGATACAGAGAGAGACAGAGAGAGACAGAAAAAAAAGACAGACAGACAGACAGACAGACAGACAGACAGACAGACAGACAAAGACTGAGAGATACAGAGAGAGACTGAGACAGACAGACAGACAGACAGACAGACAGACAGACAGACAGACAAAGACTGAGAGATACAGAGAGAGACAGAAAAACAAAAACAGACAGACAGACAGAAAGAGAAAGACTGAGAGATACAGAGAGAGACAGAAAAAAAAAGACAGACAGACAGACAGACAGACAGAAAGAGAAAGACTGAGAGATACAGAGAGAGACAGAAAAAAAAGACAGACAGACAGACAGACAGAAAGAGAAAGACTGAGAGATACAGAGAGAGACAGAAAAAAAAAGACAGACAGACAGACAGACAGACAGACAGACAGACAGACAGACAGACAGACAGACAGACAGACAGACAAAGACTGAGAGATACAGAGAGAGACTGAGACAGACAGACAGACAGACAGACAGACAGACAGACAGACAGACAGACAGACAGACAGACAGACAGACAGACAGACAGACAGACAGACAGACAAAGACTGAGAGATACAGAGAGAGACAGAAAAAAAAAGAGACAGACAGACAGACAGACAGACAGACAGACAGACAGACAGACAGACAGACAGACAGACAGACAGACAGACAGAGACTGAGAGATACAGAGAGAGACAGAAAAAAAAAGACAGACAGACAGACAGAAAGAGTAAGACTGAGAGATACAGAGAGAGACAGAAAAAAAAGACAGACAGACAGACAGAAAGAGTAAGACTGAGAGATACAGAGAGAGACAGAAAAAAAAAGACAGACAAAGACAGACAGGCAATTGAGGTAGATATGTACACTACCGGTCAAAAGTTTTAGAACACCTACTCATTCAAGGGTTTTTCTTTATTTTTTACTATTTTCAACATTGTAGAATAATAATGAAGACATCAAAACTATGAAATAACACTTATGGAATCATGTAGTAAGACAGACAGACAGACAGACAGACAGACAGACAAAGACTGAGAGATACAGAGAGAGACACAGACAGACAGACAGACAGACAGACAGACAGACAGACAGACAGACAGACAGACAGACAGACAGACAGACAGACAGACAGACAGACAGACAGACAGACAGACAAAGACTGAGAGATACAGAGAGAGACAGAAAAAAAGACAGACAGACAGACAGACAGACAGACAGACAGACAAAGACTGAGAGATACAGAGAGAGACTGAGACAGACAGACAGACAGACAGACAGACAGACAGACAGACAGACAGACAGACAGACAGACAGACAGACAGACAGACAGACAGACAGACAGACAGACAAAGACTGAGAGATACAGAGAGAGACAGAAAAAAAAGACAGACAGACAGACAGACAGACAGACAGACAGACACAGACAGACAGACAGACAGACAGACAGACAGACAGACAGACAGACAGACAGACAGACAGACAGACAGACAAAGACTGAGAGATACAGAGAGAGACAGAAAATAAAAGACAGACAGACAGACAGAAAGAGAAAGACTGAGAGATACAGAGAGAGACAGAAAAAAAAAGACAGACAGACAGACAGAAAGAGAAAGACTGAGAGATACAGAGAGAGACAGAAAAAAAAAGACAGACAGACAGACAGACAGACAGACAGACAGACAGACAGAAAGAGAAAGACTGAGAGATACAGAGAGAGACAGAAAAAAAAAGACAGACAGACAGACAGACAGAAATAAAGAGAAAGACAGACAGAGAGAGACAGACAAAGACAGACAGGCAATTGAGGTAGATATGTACACTACCGGTCAAAAGTTTTAGAACACCTACTCATCCAAGGGTTTTTCTTTATTTTTACTATTTTCAACATTGTAGAATAATAATGAAGACATCAAAACTATGAAATAACACTTATGGAATCATGTAGTAACCAAAGAAGTGTTAAACAAATCAAAATATATTATATATTGCAGATTATTCAAATAGCCACCCTTTGCCTGATGCCAGCTTTGCACAATCTTGGCATTCTCTCAACCAGCTTCATCTGGAATGCTTTTCCAACAGTCTTGAAGGAGTTCCCACATGAGCTGAGCAGTTGTTGGCTGCTTTTCCTTCACTCTGCGGTCCGACTCATCCCAAACCATCTCAATTGGTTGAGGTCAGGTGATTGTGGAGGCCAGGTCATCTGATGCAGCACTCCATCACTCTCCTTCTTGGTAAAATAGCCCTTACACAGCCCGGAGGTGTGTTGGGTCATTGTCCTGTTGAAAAACAAATGATAGTCCCACTAAGCCCAAACCAAATGGAATTGCGTATTGCTGCAGAATGCTCTGGTAACCATGCTGGTTAAGTGTGCCTTGAATTCTAAATAAATCACAGACAGTGTCACCAGCAAAGCACCCCCACACCATAACACCTCCTCCTCCATGCTTCACGGTGGGAAATACACATTTACGTCATTTAGTTAAGAAAGGCAAGAATGTCCCAAGGAATGACTTGTATATATATAAACTAGATGAGTCGCTGGGGGTGCTGTTTTGAAGCCACTCTCCCACCATTGTAAACAATTTTTTGGAAGCTATAAAAATGCATTTCTACATTTCAATGTTTTGACACATTTATTCTAATACAGACACCTTAACTTTGAAATTATATTATGTGAGCTAAACATTAAAAAAACGCAATACATAAAAACATTTTCTTTAAAGTATAATTTTGGGAAAGTTCTCTCTCTCCCTGCATCTCTCTCTCCCTCCATCTCTCTCCCTCCATCTCTCTCCCTCCAGCTCTCTCCCTCCAGCTCTCTCTCCCTCTGTCTCTCTCTCCCTCTGTCTCTCTCTCCCTCCAGCTCTCTCTCCCTCCAGCTCTCTCTCCCTCCATCTCTCCCTCCAGCTCTCTCCCTCCAGCTCTCTCTCCCTCCAGCTCTGTCCATTCATCTCTCTACATCCACCTCTCTACATCCACCTCTCCATCCATTTCTCCATCTCTCTCTCCATCCATCTCTCTCTTCCTCCATCTCTGTCCCTCCAGCTCTCTCTCTCCAGCTCTCTCTCCCACCAGCTCTCTCTCCCTCCAGCTCTCTCTCCTTCCATCTCTCTCCCTCCATCTCTCTCCCTCCAGCTCTCTGCCTCCAGCTCTCTCCCTCCAGCTCTCTCGCCCTCCAGCTCTCTCTCCCTCCATCTCTCTCCCTCCCTCCAGCTCTCTCTCCCTCCATCTCTCTCCCTCCAGCTCTCTCTCCCTCCATCGCTCCCCCCGCCCCCCACACACACCTCTCTGTAGCATCTTCGTGCTGCATGAAAATCAGAGATGTGTCAATGTGTTGCTATCTGCAGGCACCAGCTTTATGGGGAAAAGGAAAGGCAAAGGAAAGTCTCTCTCCGCTGCTTTCTCGTTAAACACGCAGCCTTGATTTTGTTTTCGGCGCTCGGGGGTTGAATTATTTACCGGATAAACAAGGTGATGTTGTCTCAGTCGCAATCTGATCCAAACTCCCCCAGATCTCTCTCAGCGCCACAATGAAGGCCTTCTTACCTGGTTACAGTGCTGTATTAGGGGTGAATCAGTTATGTGGAGCGGAGCAGACCTTTCACAGATACTTCTCTAGGGAGACACTGGAGAGGAGTAAAACAACAACCACACAACACACACGCACACACACACATACATGCACGCACACGCACGCACACACACATACACGCACACACATACACGCACACACACACATACACACACACACATACGCACGCACACACGCACACGCACGCACACACACACACGCACACAAGCACACACACACACATACACACACGCCTGTGTGGTAATGAGTTATCATAAAGCAGCACTATGTGTTTGTAGGGCTACAAGACACCGGGCAGGAATGACGATGACATCTAAACCCTCTAATCCTATTGGAGCATTCACTAGGATCCATCTATCTGCTGGTGGGAGTACAGCTGTGCTCTCCACAAACAGACGCACGGACGCTCTAACACACACACAGTGTCGCGGCCTGTGTGTGTGTTTGTGTGTGTGCGTGTGTGTCGAGCGTAGGTGAATCGGTTTCGCCCCCGTACGGTATGGTGGATTATCACAGTGCTTTGATCTCGTCACCGTGTCAGGTTGTCAAGGGCCTCCTATGGTTACGGTGACAGCAGCAAGTGATCGGTGTCAGCCAGGACGAGTGTTTTAAAAAAAAAAACACACACACCAAATGACAGGCGGGTGGAGGGGTTAGCACAGAGTACATGATGTGTGGCCCGGCTACATCTAATGCGGCAGGGCGGAAAATTCACTTCAAAACATTAGCCGCTTTAGAGACCAGAGAGGAAGTGGAGCCTAATGAGTGTCTGACTGCAGCTTGTCGCCTTGTGAGATGTGGGCGCTGTGAAGACTGCTGGTTAATGAAGATGTCTTCAGGTCTCAGGCTAGAGCACTAGAGGATTAAATTCCAGACACTTGTTTAAGTTTATCTCTAATATCTCATCATATCTATATAAAACCTACGACGCGGAGAATGGAATGCAGACAAAGGAACATTAGAAAAATGTTCTACTTCATATTCATCATCTCCAGCAACACCTCAACATCAACATTATGTGAACATTTCCCAGTTCTATGTTTTGTAGTAAATAAAGACAGGGGAAGATAAGAGTTTCCAATGACATTATCGGTGTGCGTTGTGTGATTTTGACCAATTATGAGGAGGCGTTGCCTACTAATTGGTTGATGATGTCATTGGAAACTCTTATCTTCCCCTGTCTTTATTTACTACAAAACATAGAACTGGGAAATGGTCACATAATGTTGATGTTGAGGCAGTGCTGGAGATGATGAATATGAAGTTGAACATTTTAGAAATGTCCCTTTAAAACAGAATTCAACAATATTCCAACGTGTAATGCACTTACGACATTTCTTGGATTTGTTCCAGACCTCAAACGTAGTCTTCTGATGTGGTTTAACCCATTATTGTGGACCTAGTTGTTTTTCTGCACTGTTGGAGCTAGAAACACAAGCATTTTGCTACACCCGCAATAACATCTGATAAATATGTGTATGTGACCAATAACATCTGATAAATATGTTGTATGTGACCAATAACATCTGATAAATATGTTGTATGTGACCAATACTATTTGATTTGATTGCTATTAAAAAAGGTGTGATTTTGAGAGTGAAAATCTGAAGCAAATAAATATTTTATGGGGCTGTACATATCCATCCATTTTTACCGTTGACCTTCTAATAAGCTACATTATATCACAACTTTGAGCATCCATGCGTCTGTTTGTGGAGAGTATTATCTGGGCAGTATGATCTATGTTATACTATGCTAGCACAGTATTATCTGGGCAGTATGATCTTTGTTACACTATGCTAGCAGAGTATTATCTGGGCAGTATGATCTTTGTTATGTAGTGTGATAGCAGAGTATTATCTGGGCAGTATGATCTTTGTTATATAGTGTGCTAGCAGAGTATTATCTGGGCAGTATGATCTTTGTTATACTATGCTAGCACAGTATTATCTGGGCAGTATGATCTTTGTTATACTATGCTAGCACAGTATTATCTGGGCAGTATGATCTTTGTTATATAGTGTGCTAGCAGAGTATTATCTGGGCAGTATGATCTTTGTTATACTATGCTAGCACAGTATTATCTGGGCAGTATGATCTTTGTTATATAGTGTGCTAGCAGAGTATTATCTGGGCAGTATGATCTTTGTTATATAGTGTGCTAGCAGAGTATTATCTGGGCAGTATGATCTTTGTTATACTATGCTAGCACAGTATTATCTGGGCAGTATGATCTTTGTTATATAGTGTGCTAGCAGAGTATTATCTGGGCAGTATGATCTTTGTTATATAGTGTGCTAGCAGAGTATTATCTGGGCAGTATGATCTTTGTTATACTATGCTAGCACAGTATTATCTGGGCAGTATGATCTTTGTTATACTATGCTAGCACAGTATTATCTGGGCAGTATGATCTTTGTTATATAGTGTGCTAGCACTTAACTGTACGTAGCTATATATACTGAACAAAACTATAAATGCAGCCAGACCCACCCACTCGGGAGCCAGGCCCAGCCAATCAGAATTTGTTTTTCCCCACAAAAGAGCTTTATTACAGACATAAAAACTCCTCGGTTTCCTCAACTGTACACGTAGCATGTCTCAGACAATCCCCACAGCACTGTAAACCCCAAGGCATTTTTACTTCTAGTAAGTTGTACTCAAAGTCACTGAAAAGTCATTATTACTTCAAATGTTTATGTGGCACTGATTCAAAACTAAATGAGAAGTCACACCAACTAAATGTTTTTAAGGTATGATGCCAAATTAACTTTTTTTCCCAGCGTGTTCTACTGCAGGTAGATGTTTGGGAATTGTTTTTAATATCTGTGTTTTAACATGTACATTGAGTGATTGATTGGTTAAATGTCATGCCACACAAAGATAAATAGAACAATTCTAAACTAATCCAATAATGTTTCACCTGCTACTGAAAAGGTTGTTCCAGTTTAAATGGCTTAGGTCGTTTCTTCCCACTGGCAGTCATTATGAATGCAGGTTGCGGGTGAATACACATTTCAACTGTTGCATAGCTTAAACGCTGGCTGGATTCCAAAAGGAATTACACATCACTTTGCAAGCCAACATAATGTGATTTACAGTTAGGGTTGCAAAATTCTGTTACATTTCCCAGGTTTTCCAGAAATCCTGTTTGGAAGATTACTGGGGGACAAATTGGAAAGTTTGTGGAAGTTTGCACCCTACTTGCAGGCCTGATATGGCCTGTAAACTATACGTTTCAGGCCACTGTATGAGGCCTTATGATATATGTAATGGTTTAATTATAATGATAATATGCACCTAGGAACTCACTTGGTAAAGGCCACAGGTCTGAAAATGAGTGAATTCAACAATCATGTCTCTGTCAATAACAAATACGGTCATGGCCCATGGGCTCATGGGTAGTAACTCTACAATTTAATCGAATAGGCAACACCCACTGGGAAATTATTGGAGGTGTGGCTTAGTGGGGGCATTAAATTTAAGAATAGCTTACTAAAAATACTGCATTTGTATTACTCATATGAAGATAGTACTGCTCACTTCAGCTATTTAGGTTTCGTAAAAAAAAATTGTGAATAAAATGTAAAAAAAATGAAAAAAAATGTTTTGGTAATCGTTTTCCTCAAAATGTTTGAAGAAGCCAAATGTGAAGGTTCTGGGCTGGCGTGGTTATACGTGGTCTGCGGTTGTCAGGCCGATTGGACGTACTGCCAAATTCTCTAAAACAATGTTGGAGGTGGCTTATGGTAGAGAAATTAACATTCAATTCTCTGGCAACAGCTCCGGTGGACATTCATGCAGTCAGCATGCCAATTGCACATTCCCTCAAAACTTCAGACATCTGTGACATTGTGTTGTGTGTCAAAAACTGCACATTTTACAGTGGCCTTTTATTGTCGCATTTTATTGTCGCAAGGTGCACCTGTGTAATAATCATGCTGTTTAATCAGCTTCTTGATATTCCACACCTGTCAGGTGGATGGATTATCTTGGCAAAGGAGAAATGCTCACTCACAGGGATGTAAACAAATTTGGGCACAAGATTTGAGAGAAATAAGCTTTTAATGTATATGGGACATTTATTTTATTTTAGCTCATTAAACATGGGGACCAATAATTAACATGTTGTTTATATTTGTATTCAGATGATTTTAGCTTGAACTCAGTTGATAGTTTTCTGATTTTTGAAGACAGATGCAATTAAGCACTTGAAAACATTTGACATTGTCATCTGCGGAAATACGTCTTGCCACCTGATTCCAAACAAGAAACAAGAGGAAGACAGTAACATCAACCCTAACATGACCTCTGTGGACCTCTTATCTGTGGACCTCTTATCTGTGGACCTCTTATCTGAGGACCTCTTATCTGTGGACCTCGAGCATCTGATCACTGTGTGCTGATGTAGCCTACTTGATTTAATAGACTGCCCCATTTGACATGATTATAATACAATATGATTGGGCCATTGGGCTAGCACTTTTAAACTCCCTATGTCTTCTCACGGCATATAATACAATCCCATTTATCAGATTTATGCTTTGTCATTTTTTTAGCAGGTGAAGAAGTTTCCCTTCATGTTACCAGTTGGGATGAGCCGCTCCTCTCACTAAGCAAGTCTAGGTGTCACTGCAAAGGCAGTTCGTATGCAGATTCAATGGCTACGTCATAAAAAAAGCATCCTATTCCCTCTACAGTGTACTACTTTTGACTAGGGCCCGGAGATCTCTCGTAGTGGACCATGTAAGGAATAGTGTGCCATTTGGGATAGATACAGTGGCTGGCGAGCTGCACAGGTAAGCAGAAAATAGCTCTCTTAACTGGAACCTGACCTTGAGAAGGGTGCCGTCCAATCAGCTGTCTGACTGCAGTAAAGGTCCATCATTGCAGTAATAGAGTGGATCATGGACAATGCATGGCTGGCTTCCTCCTGGATGACTTATTAAATCAATTAAAACCCCTTAGAAAATAAGTCACGATGAAGGTACTACTGCAGCTATTGGTGGTGAGGGAACGCAACACACTTTTAGTACAGTCTAGTATGCCTAATCTAAATTTAACATTTATAGCAATAACCAAATCGGATGACTGCGATTGACAAAACAGTTCAAATGCAAGAATGCACATATTGTGGGTCTTATTAGATATATATAACGTCTATGGAAAGAGAGAAGAAGAGAGAGAGAGAGAGAGAGAGAGAGAGAAAGAGAGGGAGAGAGAGAAAGAGAGAGAGAGTGTAATGTTTTCACTTGCTTTGGCAATGTTAACATATGTTTCCCATGCCAATAAAGCCCTTAAATTGAATTGAGAGGGAGAGAGAGACAGAGTAAGAGACAGAGACAGAGAGCGAAAGAGAGAGAGCGAGACAGAGACTGAGAGAGATTTTATTTTATTAGGATCTCTTTTAGTCGTCATTTGGACAAATCTTCCAAGAGTCCTTAAACATTAAAATACAATTTATAATACAATCACATGTTCACATATAACACACTGTTACAAACAGACATAATAGACTGACATATTGACCAGATAAACAACAGTCTAAAAAGATAGATTGATTCTTCATCGACCATAGTCCAGCACAACTTTCCTATGTATTATATTTAAATGGTTTTAAAGTATTGTTTGAATGTATATATTTAAAAGTTTCTGGTTTGCTCAGATAAATTTCAATTTCTTTATACAGTGAGGGAAAAAATTATTTGATCCCTTGCTGATTTTGTACGTTTGCACACTGACAAAGAAATGATCAGTCTATAATTTTAATGGTAGGTTTATTTGAACAGTGAGAGACAGAATAACAACAAAAAAATCCAGAAAAACGCATGTCAAAAATGTTATAAAATGATTAGCATTTTAATGAGGGAAATAAGTATTTGACCCTTCTGCAAAACATGACTTAGTACTTGGTGGCAAAACCCTTGTTAGCAATCACAGAGGTCAGACGTTTCTTGTAGTTGGCCACCAGGTTTGCACACATCTCAGGAGGGATTTTGTCCCACTCCTCTTTGCGGATCTTCTCCAAGTCATTAAGGTTTCGAGGCTGACGTTTGGCAACTCGAACCTTCAGCTCCCTCCACAGATTTTCTATGGGATTAAGGTCTGGAGACTGGCTAGCCACTCCAGGACCTTAATGTGCTTCTTCTTGAGCCACTCCTTTGTTGCCTTGGCCATGTGTTTTGGGTCATTGTCATGCTGGAATACCCATCCACAACCCATTTTCAATGCCCTGGCTGAGCGAAGGAGGTTCTCACCCAAGATTTGACGGTACATGGCCCCGTCCATCGTCCCTTTGATGCGGTGAAGTTGTCCTGTCCCCTTAGCAGAAAAACACCCCCAAAGCATAATGTTTCCACCTCCATGTTTGACGATGGGGGATGGTGTTCTTGGGGTCATAGGCAGCATTCCTCCTCCTCCAAACACGGCGAATTGAGTTGATGCCAAAGAGCTCCACTTTGGTCTGAC